>NC_084631.1:5483674-5783674 GCF_033978795.1 Nerophis ophidion | reverse complement strand
ATATCCCGAAACTCAAACTAGTCATTGCTTGCATTTGTTTACAGGCATAAGAAGAACGGGTGATAATGAAGGATTTTTTTTTTTTAACCAACAGCAGTTTAACATGTGTTCCTCCAGCTATGCATGTGTTCATTTAGATCAGGGGTGTCCAAACTTTTTCACATTGGGCTAAAAATGTTGGCTTGGGGCCTAAAGCAGGCCCTCTCAAATAGTGGAGCAGGCCCTCCTGGGGAGCGTGTGTACTATAATATATATATATATATATATATATATATACATACACACACACACACACAAATCCGAGTCCATGGTTCTCTCGCGGAAAAGGGTGGAGTGCCATCTCCGGGTTGGGGAGGAGACCCTGCCACAAGTGGAGGAGTTCAAGTACCTAGGAGTCTTGTTCACAAGTGGGGGAAGAGTGGATCGTGAGATCGACAGGCGGATCGGTGCGGCGTCTTCAGTAATGCGGACGTTGTACCGATCCGTTGTGGTGAAGAAGGAGCTGAGCCGGAAGTCAAAGCTCTCAATTTACCGGTCGATCTACGTTCCCATCCTCACCTATGGTCATGAGCTTTTGGTCATGACCGAAAGGATAAGATCACGAGTACAAGCGGCCGAAATGAGTTTCCTCCGCCGTGTGGCGGGTCTCTCCCTTAGAGATAGGGTGAGAAGCTCTGCCATCCGGGAGGAACTCAAAGTAAAGCCGCTGCTCCTCCACATCGAGAAGAGCCATATGAGGTGGTTCGGGCATCTGGTCAGGATGCCACCCTAACGCCTCCCGAGGGAGGTGTTTAGGGCCCGTCCAACCGGTAGGAGGCCACGGGGAAGACCCAGGACACGTTGGGAAGACTATGTCTCCCGGCTGGCCTGGGAACGCCTCGGGATCCCCCGGGAAGAGCTAGACGAAGTGGCTGGGGAGAGGGAAGTCTGGGTTTCCCTGCTTAGGCTGCTACCCCCGCGACCCGACCTATATATATATATATATATATATATATATCCCAATACTGATATTTTGGTTCCGGTACCAACATTTTTTCGGTACTTTTATAAATAAAGGGGACCTTTTAAAAAATTGCATTATGTGCTGTACTTTAACAAAAAAAATCTTAGGGTACATTAAACATATGTTTCTTGTTGCAAGTTTGTCCTTAAATAAAATAGTGAACATAAAAGAAAACTTGTCTTTTATTAGTAAGTAAGCAAACAAAGGCTACTGATTTAGCTATTA
This sequence comes from Nerophis ophidion, assembly GCF_033978795.1. Taxonomy (NCBI): domain Eukaryota; kingdom Metazoa; phylum Chordata; class Actinopteri; order Syngnathiformes; family Syngnathidae; genus Nerophis; species Nerophis ophidion. Next base: position 5,782,446 of record NC_084631.1, on the reverse strand, counting down.
ACATATGCAGTAACATATTGTGTCATTTACCATTCTATTATTTTGTCAAAATTATTAAGGACAAGTGGTAGAAAATGAATTATTAATCTACTTGTTCTTTAACTGTTAATATTTGCTTACTTTCTCTTACATTAGTTTTGGATGATACCACAAATTTGGCCATCAATCCGATACCAGGTAGTTACAGGATCAAACATTGGTCATATTCAAAGTCCTCACGTGTCCAGGGACATATTTCCTGAGTCGATAAACATAATATACATTTTTAAGAAAGGAAAGAAGATGTGATGCCAAAAAATATTGACGTAATCATAGTAGTATCGACTAGATACACGACTGTACTTGGTATCATTACAGTGGATGTCAGGTGTAGATCCACCAATGGCGTTTGTTTACATTTTGATGCCGGTGAGCAACGGTGTGTAGTGAAGCATGTTTAGTTAGTACCACCTAGTACCAACCTCGTCACGTCCGTTGTGTCCTGAGCAAGACACTTCACCCTTGCTCCTGATGGGTGCTGGTTGGCGCCTTGCATGGCAGCTCCCTCCATCAGTGTGTGAATGTGTGTGTGAATGGGTAAATGTGGAAGTAGTGTCAAAGCGCTTTGAGTACCTTGAAGGTAGAAAAGCGCTATACAAGTACAACCCATTTATTTATCATTTAGCTATTCCTCGTCTTGCAGGGATGATACTTGTAAGAAACTCACTTTTTTTTATCGACATGGGGGGCGGTAGGTGGGAATGGGGGGGGCCGGTACCTTTCAGAGGCGGTATAGTACCGAATATATATATATGTAGGTGTGGGAAAAATCACAAGACTACTTCGTCTCTACAGAACTGTTTCATGAGGGGTTCCCTCAATCATCTCCTCAGTCGGAACCCCTCATGAAACAGTTCTGTAGAGACGAAGTAGTCTTGTGATTTTTCCCACACCTACATATTGCGCTCTACCACAGTTTTGAGCACTATTCTCTGGATAATCCAATCAAGACATATATATATATATATATATATATATATATATATATATATATATATATATATATATATATATATATATATATATATATATATATATATAGGTTTATATACATATATATATATATATATATAATATATATATATGTGTGTGTGTGTGTGTATATGTTTATATATATAGGTTTATATATATATATATATATATAAGGACAGGCCAAAAGTTTTGGCACACCTTCTCATTCAATGCGTTTTCTTTATTTTTCATGACTATTTACATTGTAGATGATCACTGAAGGCTTTAAAACTATGAATGAACACATGTGGAGTTATGCACTTAACCAAAAAAGGTGAAATAACTGAAAACATGTTTTTTTATTTTAGTTTAGTTTTATTTCACTCTTGGCATTCTTTCGAGCTTCAAGCACACCTGGGAAGTGAAAACCATTTCAGGTAATTACCCATTTAAGTTCATCAGGAGAATGCTAAGAGTGTGCAAAGCACACAAAGAGTGGCTATTTTGAAGAAACTAGAATATAAAAAATGTTGTCAGTTACTTTCCATCTTTTTTTGTTCGGTACATAACTCCACATTTGTTCATTAATTTAAGTTTTCAGTGAAAACATAACATTATATCATTGAATACAAATAAAAGCTGCCTTTATATTGTAGTTTGAACATAAGTATCTTGTCTTTTTAGTCTATTTAATTGAATATAAGTTGAAAAGAATTTGCAAATCATTGTATTCTGTTTTTATTTACCATTTACACAACGTGCCAACTTTACTGGTTTTGGGGTTTGTATATCGCGTACATAAGGTTAATAGTAATATTTATTTAAAATATGTAAATCATTCATATTTGGAATACATTGTTATTTACAAGAAATATATATTTTGGTCATTCAAATGTACTTTAAGTTTAAATTAAATTCAAATTATAGGATTTTAATTTGAATGCATGAGCCATTCTAGATTCAATTTGGAAATGTAGACAAGCCTGGTAATTAGGCCGTAATTATGGTGTTATGGTTTAGCAATAAAGATACATTTAATAATACTACAATACATGTGAACATAAACGGACCTAATTTTTTATAGAAATTACAACTTTGAATCTCACATTTTGTGTCGACAAAAGCGTTCAACCATTAACTGTATGTCGATATCCACTCGGGCTACTTTTTTAGTAAAAAGGCGAACACTTCCACGACTTCCTTTTGTATTAATGAAAGACTTACAATAACGCCGCTTCCTCTTCAGCGGGAAGTTGGGTTGTTTTTGAAGCTATGGAGAGAAAGACAAGAATTTGGTTAAAAACAGCAATTATTTCCGAATTGAGTGATGACGTCACAGTGATAACGTTCAGGACATCACAGTATATCATAGCAATCTCCAGATAGCATATGAATATGTCCTCTGCTGGTAACAAAGAAGACAGCAGAGGAATCTGATTGGACGCCATCTTCCCTTTGATGTTCTTGTCCATTATTTCCATCCATCCATTTACTACAGTTTGTGCCTTTTTGGGGTCGCTGGAGCCTATCTCAGCTGCATTCAGGTGGAAGGCAGTGTACACCCTGGACAAGTCGCCATCTCAGATAGAAAGACAACATTCACACTCACATTCACACACGAGGCTTATGCTAGGTCTAAGAAAAGTCCGAAAAACAATGGATTGCTTTTACGCAACATAAAGTAGGAATAACGAGGAACTGCAACCTTCTAGGAAAGTGATTCAGAGGAAGGGTAAATTTGAAATAAAAAATGTTTACATTTGATAATCCTAAACACTATATTGCCAAAAGTATTTGGCCCCCTGCCTCGACTCTCATATGAACTTGAAGTGCCATCCCATTCCTAACCCATAGGGTTCAATATGATGTCGGTCCACATTTTTGCAGCTACTACAGATTCAACTCTTCTGGGAAGGCTGTCCACAAGGTTGCGGAGTGTGTTTATAGGAATTTTCCACCATTCTTCCAAAGGCGCCGACTTTCAGGTATGACTATAAAATCTCACTAAAACACTAGTAACACAATAAGCAGATAAGGGATTTTCCAGAATTATCCTAGTAAATGTCCATCCATCCATTTCCTACCGCTTATTCCCTTTTTGGGTTGCGGGGGGCGCTGGCGCCTATCTCAGCTACAATCGGGCGGAAGGCGGCGTACACCCTGGACAAGTCGCCAGCTCATCGCAGGGCCAACACAGACTACATTCACACTCACATTCACACACTAGGGCCAATTTAGTGTTGCCAATCAACCTATCCCCAGGTGCATGTCTTTGGAAGCCGGAGGGAACCCACGCATTCGCGGGGAGAACATGCAAACTCCACACAGAAAGCCTGGGATTGAACCCAGGACCTTCGTATTGTGAGGCAGACGCACTAACCCCTCTTCCACCCTGAAGCGCCCCTAGTAAATGTGTCTAATAATATCTGAATCACTCCCACTGCCCTCGTCTTTTTTTTTTTTCTAGTACTTCACTCTCACTATCCTCATCCACGAATCTTTCATCCTCGCTCAAATTAAAAATCGTCGCTTTCTCGGGCCGAATCGCTCTCGATGCTGGTGGCCATGATTGTAAACAATGTTCAGATGTGAGAAGCCCTACAACCAGTGACGTCACACGCACATTGTCTGCTACTTCCGGCACAGGAAAGGCTTTTTTATTAGCGACCAAAAGTTGCGAACTTTATCGTCGATGTTCTCTACTAAATCCTTTCAGCAAAAATATGGCAATATCGCGAAATGATCAAGTATGACACATAGAATGGACCTGCTATCCCCGTTTAAATAAGAACATCTCATGTCAGTAGGCCTTTAACTTTAACCACTGACGTCACGCATTGTAGAGGACATTTTGTTCCAGCACCGTTCCCAGCTATAAGTCGTCTGTTTTCATCGCATAATTCCACAGTATTATGGACATCTGTGTCAATTTGTTCAATGAATAATGGAGACGTCAAAGAAGAAAGCTGTAGGTGGGAAGCGGTGTATTGCGGCCGCCTTTAGCAACACAAACACAGCCGGTGTTTCATTGTTTACATTCCCAAAAGATGACAGTCAAGCTTTACTATGGAACAGAGATGTCAAGGGAACACGGTTGGATTGGACCACATTTACAAAGTACAGTGTATAATGCAGCGATCATTTCGAATGATCGTGTTTCGAAGAGGGTCCCTTACGAAGGGCCGAGATGGACATCGATTGGTGCTGATGAAAGGTGCGGGGCCAACCTTCAGGTTGTACAGGTACGACCATATAACCTCACTAAAACACTAGTAACACAATAAGCAGATAAGGGATTTTCCAGAATTATCCTAGTAAATTTGTCTAATAACATCTGAATCGCTCCCACTGCCGTGTCTTTTTTTTTTTTTCCAGTCCTTAACTCTTACTATCCTCATCCACAAATATTTAATCCTTGCTCAAATTAATGTGGAAATTGTCGCTTTCTCGGTCCGAATCGCTATCGCTGCTGGTGGCCATGATTGTAAACAATGTTCTGATGTGAGGAGCTCCACAACCCGTGACGTCACGCGGACGTCGTCTGCTACTTTTGGTACAGGCAAGGCTTTTTTATTAGCGACCAAAAGTTGCGAACTTTATCGTCGATGTTCTCTACTAAATCCTTTCAGCAAAAATATGGCAATATCGCGAAATGATCAAGTATGACACATAGAATGGACCTGCTATCCCCGTTTAAATAAGAAAATCTCATGTCAGTAGGCCTTTAACTTTAACTACTGACGTCACGCATTGTGGAGGACATTTTGTTCCAGCACCGTTCCCAGCTATAAGTCGTCTGTTTTCATCGCATAATTCCACAGTATTATGGACATCTGTGTCAATTTGTTCAATGAATAATGGAGACGTCAAAGAAGAAAGCTGTAGGTGGGAAGTGGTGTATTGCGGCCGCCTTTAGCAACACAAACACAGCCGGTGTTTCATTGTTTACATTCCCAAAAGATGACAGTCAAGCTTTACTATGGAACAGAGATGTCAAGGGAACACGGTTGGATTGGACCACACACACAAAGTACAGTGTATAATGCAGCGATCATTACGAAGAGGCTCCCTTACGAAGGGCCGAGATGGACATCGATTGGTGCTGAAGAAAGGTGCGGGGCCGACCTTCAGATTGTACAGGTACGACCATATAATCTCACTAAAACACTAGTAACACAATAAGCAGATAAGGGATTTTCCAGAATTATCCTAGTAAATTTGTCTAATAACATCTGAATCGCTCCCACTGCCGTGTCTTTTTTTTTGTTTTTTCCAGTCCTTAACTCTTACTATCCTCATCCACAAATATTTAATCCTTGCTCAAATTAATGTGGAAATTGTCGCTTTCTCGGTCCGAATCGCTATCGCTGCTGGTGGCCATGATTGTAAACAATGTTCAGATGTGAGAAGCCCTACAACCCGTGACGTCACGCGCACATCGTCTGCTACTTCCGGTACAGGCAAGGCTTTTTTATTAGCCACCAAAAGTTGAGAACTTTATCATCGATGTTCTCTACTAAATCCTTTCAGCAAAAATATGGCAATATCGCGAAATGATCAAGTATGACACATAGAATGGACCTGCTATCCCCGTTTAAATAAGAACATCTCATTTCAGTAGGCCTTTTAAAGTGATTGATTCCCAGCACGCACACAATGAACTCCCATGATTCTCCTTGTTGACGCCGTTTCCCCTCCCCTGTCCCCTCAGCTCAGGACTTAAACGGCGGCGCTGTACCTGGTTGTGCTGCCAAAGCCACATGACATCGTATGGCAACTGGAAATGGATCCTCTTCAGCCTCAAGTACTTCCCTGCGGGACACAAGAGGAGTCGGAGGATGAGAGCGTTCGAACCTGACGGCCAGACTTTGGCCTCGTGTCCACTCACCAACATGGATGGGCGCAGGTAAAAGGCTGTGTTCACGCTCCCCTGCTTTGTATTCCGCACTTCCTCTGGAAAACAACTGGGAGGGGGGACTAAAGACAAAAACGCCCACGTTGAGCAAGGGAACCCAATTAAGGTATAGTGGAACCTCTAAGGTCGTACAATTTGGAATTTGACCCAAAAAATTCCAAAGTTGCAGAAGACTTAAGACAAGGGTTTCAAAAGTACCACCTGGGGGCATATTTGCAGCCCGCAGCTTGTTTTTTTAATATTTGAAAAAATAAAGTAAAAAAAAAAGCAATAAGAAAATGTGAAAGAAGTGCAAAAATGTGTAGAGCAATGCAAAAAAGTGAAAAATGTAAGCCTTTGAACGTAGTTTGTTGCGATAAGTACCGTATATTTCGGAGTATAAGTCGCACCTGCCGAAAATGCATAATAAAGAAGGAAAAAAACATAAGTCGCACTGAAGTAAAAGTCGCATTTTTTGGGGAAATTTATTTGATAAAACCCAACACGAAAAAAATAGACATTTGAAAGGCAATTTAAAATAAAGAATAGTGAACAACAGGCTGAATAAGTGTACGTTATATGAGGCATAAATAACCAACTGCTATGTTAACCTAACATATTATGGTAAAAGTCATTCAAATAACTATAACATATAGAACATCAAACAATCTGTCACTCCTAATCGCTAAATCCCATGAAATCTTTATACGTCTAGTCCAGGGGTGTCCAAAGTGCGGCCCGCAGCTAATTGTTTAGTGGCTCGCCGCACATTCTGTAAAAGCGATTTTGCTAAAATAAAAAATAAGAAAAACACTAAAAAAAAAAAGTAGAATGAGGTGAAATCTAACGGGGAAAAGTTGCAATGCTGACAAGAAGCTGCCATGCAGGCTGTTTGTTTTTCTTTAGTTTTTCTTTATTTTGCTCTTATTGCCAATGCTTAAAAAAAAAAAAAAAAAAAGTACAACATTTTTTTTTATATATATAATGAATTAGTGAAGTGAATTATATTTATATAGCGCTTTTCTCTAGTGACTCAAAGCGCTTTACATATCCATCCATCCATCCATCCATCATCTTCCGCTTATCCGAGGTCGGGTCGCGGGGGCAGCAGCCTAAGCAGGGAAGCCCAGACTTCCCTCTCCCCAGCCACTTCGTCTAGCTCTTCCCGGGGGATCCCGAGGCGTTCCCAGGCCAGCCGGGAGACATAGTCTTCCCAACGTGTCCTGGGTCTTCCCCGTGGCCTCCTACCAGCTGGACGTCCCCTAAACACCTCCCTAGGGAGGCGTTCGGGTGGCATCCTGACCAGATGCCCGAACCACCTCATCTGGCTCCTCTCGATGTGGAGGAGCAGCGGCTTTACTTTGAGTTCCTCCCGGATGGCAGAGCTTCTCACCCTATCTCTAAGGGAGAGACCCAAACTCATTTGGGCCGCTTGTACCCGTGATCTTATCCTTTCGGTCATGACCCAAAGCTCATGACCATAGGTGAGGATGGGAACGTAGATCGACCAGTAAATTGAGAGCTTTGCCTTCCGGCTCAGCTCCTTCTTCACCACAACGGATCGGTACAACGTCCGCATTACTGAAGACGCCGCACCGATCCGCCTGTCGATCTCACGATCCACTCTTCCCCCATTCGTGAACAAGACTCCTAGGTACTTGAACTCCTCCACTTGGGGCAGGGTCTCCTCCCCAACCCGGAGATGGCACTCCACCCTTTTCCGGGCGAGAACCATGGACTCGGACTTGGAGGTGCTGATTCTCATTCCGGTCGCTTCACACTCGGCTGCGAACCGATCCAGCGAGAGCTGAAGATCCCGGTCAGATGAAGCCATCAGGACCACATCATCTGCAAAAAGCAGAGACCTAATCCCGTAGCCACCAAACCGGAACCCCTCAACGCCTTGACTGCGCCTAGAAATTCTGTCCATAAAAGTTATGAACAGAATCGGTGACAAAGGACAGCTTTGGCGGAGTCCAACCCTCACTGGAAATGTGTCCGACTTACTGCCAGCAATGCGGACAAAGCTCTGGCACTGATCATACAGGGAGTGGACCGCCACAATAAGACAGTCCGGTACCCCATACTCTCTGAGCACTCCCCACAGGACTTCCCGAGGGACACGGTCGAATGCCCAATATCTAAGTTACATTTAAAGCAGTGTGGGTGGCACTGGGAGCAGGTGGGTAAAGTGTCTTGCCCAAGGACACAAAGGCAGTGACTAGGATGGTGGAAACTGGAATTGAACCTGCAACCCTCAAGTTGCTGGCACGGCTGAGCTATGCCTATTGACCTATTTAAGGCTCCAATTACTTCAAATATTTCACTTTATAATGTTTTATGTGGACAATCTGTCCTGGGTATGACGTCAAACTACATCCAGGCATGAGATGGGAGGTTGTGTGTGGGGTTAGTGAGTCCCAACTAACGTCTATAAAATGCACACAAAGAACCGTTTGCACCTTCTCTTGTGACCGGCGGGCGGTCAGCGCCATAAAGCTGAGCGGGTCCCTTGGTAAATGGGGCGCGGACAACCAACAGGACAGACTAAGTTCAACAGTCTAGGAGAAGGATCTCTGATATAAAATACCCCTTCCAACCCGCACCAAGCCAGCGTGGAAGGTGTAGGCTAATAACCAGCATGAAAAGTACGCCAAATGGCAGAAACATGCTGAGGCTGTCGTCCAGCAGTGGACTGACAACGGCTGATGATGATGTGGACAATATTATGTGCATATACTGTGTAGTTGCCATATAAAAACAGTGTTTTCTTTGACAAAAGAGCATAAAACCAACAAAATAATAGTCCAAACGTAAAATCGACAGATATATCTGAAGTAGATCTCGTAACCTAAGTGTTGAAAGTAAAATAAATAATAAAAATGTATCACTTTATGAGTGGGGCTTTTGGATCCCAAAGATATTTAGTGGGATTTTATTTATTTTTTCACTGTGATTACTCAGAAATAATAATACATTTAAATCAATGGTGTCCTGCATTATTGATCTTTTTAGGGCTCCAATTACTTCAGATCAAACTTTCTGAATGTTTTGGCCAATGGGGGAAATACTGCATGTTTCAGTTTTACTATAAAAAACAAAATTGTCTTTGACTGAAAAAGCATAAAACTTTTTTTTTTTTTTTTAACTTTATATCAACCTGAAGTTGATGTAGAGATTTACTGTAAGCTTTACATAAAAAATGAAAATAATAATTTGACTTATTTTTAACATGCTAATGACAGGGACCCTCTATGGTCCCTGGGAGTCCTAAAGGTAAAAAAAAAAAAAGAATCCATATATTTTGTTTGAAAATGGAAAAAATATCAAAACGGCCCCCGCATGGTTTAATTTTTCCGTGTGTGGCCCTCAGTGGAAAAAGTTTGTACACCCCTGGTCTAGTCTCTTACGTGAATGAGCTAAATAATATTATTTGATATTTTACGGTAATGTGTTAATAATTTTACACACAAGTCTATGACAAAAAACTCCAATTTATAGTCCGAAAAATACGGTAAACAAAATACATAATATAACCAAAATACAAGACTCCTGAACGCATCATAATAATCCCCTCAATTCCCCTTAAACACAGACTAATTTGCTGGAATATAAAGACAATATAACATACATCCATAAACGTGGAGGCATATGCAAAAGTGCAATACATTTATCTGTACAGTAATCTTTTTATTTATATCTGCTCCTTATTGCTTTTTTATCCTGCACTACAACGTGCTAATACAACAAAATGTAGTTTTTATCTGTACCGTAAAGTTCAAATTTAAATGACAATAAAAGAAAGTCAAAAAGAACATCAGCTAAAAGCCATTTTTTGAAGGAAAACATTAGACAATTCAATTTTTTCTTCACCAAAATATATACAAAAACAATTTCAGCGAGAAAATGTTACCAATAGTGGTTTGAGAGAACAGAAATAAACATTTGTATCACCTGTGCACAAATTGCCATTCGGGCATTGAGGCTCGCACAAACAAGCACACACACAAAAGACACCTTCGACAACAGGGGTGCCCCAAAACCTTTTCCACTGACAAATTGAAGGATGCTGGGGCCATTTTGGTATTTTCACCTTTGAAACCAGTACAATATAGATTTTTTTTTTTTTTTTTTTAATAAAATTTCGGTAGGAATTTTGTGTGACTTCTGATGAGCTGAAGCCAAACACACATGCTAACAGTGGCAAAATAGTGTCAATTAACAAACATTATAACTCATTTGTGCATATCGTATTTCCTTGAATTTCCGCAGAGCATATAGTATGCGCCTGCTTTGATAAAATAATTAGCGCATGCTTAGTATTACCGCCTGGTCAAACTTGTGACGTCACGAGTCACACTTCCCCTGTCATCATATTCAGAATGGAGGAGGCTGATTTCAATACCGGTCATTTGAAATTGCATAAAGGGAAGAAGATTAAGAGCTATTCAGTAGGATTTAAGGTCCAAGCTTACATCACACTAAATTTTTTACTGCATGCCTTTGGTAAGTGCCGGAGTGAGAAGTGGTTTTAAAATAATTAGCGCATGCTTACTTTTACCGCATGCCTTTGGTAAGCGCAGGAGTGAGAAGAGGTTTCAAATTAATTAGCGCCCCGGCGGCAATTAAAGTAAATACGGTACCTGCAAAATGGGCTAGAAAAGCTAGCGTGCTAACAGTACAATGCTAAAATGCTAATAATAGCCTGCTTTCAGTGAAATACTAAAATTATAAAACACTGAAGTGTATGCCTGTTAAATTGGCTTAAAAAGCTGATGTTTGCATGCTAAAATACCAACTCTAGCATGCGTCAAGTATCAAAATATTTTACTTTATGGTGCGCATTTGAAAAAAATAAATGCATAGATTCGTGAGCTAAAAAATCTGGCATACCAACTTTGGCGTGCTAAATGTTAGTATTTGTCAAGTAACAAAATATTTTCCACTGATGTGTATACTTGCAAATTTAGCAAAAAAAAAAAGCTGGCGTGCTAATATTAAAATGCTAACAATTGTTCAGCGTGCCGTTAAAAAATGAGCTACGGGCATGAATTGGCCCTCAGGCTGCACTTTGAACACCCCTGTGCTAGAAGAAAATGGTTGAAAAAGGATACTATGGTTGCTATAGATCAGGGGTCACCAACCTGTTTGAAACCAAGAGCTACTTCTTGGGTACTGATTAATGCGAAGGGCTACCAGTTTGATACACACTTAAATAAATTGCCAGAAATAGCCAATTTGCTCAATTTACCTTTAATAAATAAAAACTAAAAATAAAAAATAAAAATAAAATATATATATATATATATATATAAATGGGTATTTCTGTCTGTCATGCTGTCATTTTTTTTCCTTTTACGGAAGGTTTTTTGTAGTGAATAAATGATTAAAAAAAACACTTAATTGAACGTTTTAAATGAGGAGAAAACAGGAATTTTTTTATTAAATTTTGTAACATAGTTTATTTTCAATTTTGAATCTTTAAAATTCAAAATTCAACCCCAAAAAAGAAGAGAAAAACTAGCTAATTCGAATCTTTTGGAAAAAATTAAAAAAATGATTTATGGAACATAATTAGTAATTTTTCCTGATTTATATTCATTTTAGAATTTTAATGACATGTTTTAAATAGGTTAAAATCCAATCTGCATTTTGTTAGAATATATAACAAATTGGACGAAGCTATATTTCTAACAAAGACAAATCATTATTTCTTCTAGGTTTTCCAGAACAAAAGTTTTAAAGGAAATTCAAAAGACTTTGAAATAAGATTCAAATTTGATTCTAAGGATTTTTTAGATTTGCCAGATTAATTTTTTTTGAATTTTAATCATAAGTTTGAAGAAATATTTCACAAATATTCTTCGTTGAAAAAACAGAAGCTTAAATGAATTAAATTAAAATGTATTTATTATTCTTTACAATAAAAAAAATAAATTTACTTGAACATTGACTTCAATTGTCAGGAAAGAAGAGAAAGGAATTTAAAAGGTAAAAAGGTATATGTGTTTAAAAATCCTAAAATAATTTTTAAGGTTTTAGTTTTTTCTCTAAAATTGTCTTTCCGAAAGTTATAAGAAGCAAAGTAAAAAAATAAATGAATTTATTTAAACAAGGGAAGACCAAGTCTTTAAAATATTTTCTTGGATTTTCAAATTCTATTTGAGTTTAGTCTCTCTTAGAATTAAACATGTCGAGCAAAGCGAGACCAGCTTGCTAGTAAAAAAATAAAATTCAAAAAATAGAGGCAGCTCACTGGTAAGTGCTGCTATTTGAGCTATTTTTAGAACAGGCCAGTGGGCGACTCATCTGGTCCTTACGGGCTACCTGGTGTTGGTGACCCCTGCTATAGATACTGCTTTTGTAACATAGCAATAATCCTTTGTTGCGTGCGTGTGTATTAGTGGGGTGTAGCTCGCATGGTCGCAACAGGAAGAGGGCGTGTTATGATGCAAATAATAATATAACGCCTAAAATGTGCAAATGTGAAAACTAGGTATCTCGTACCTCGTGAATAATTGCATCAAACAAAGCACAAATATGATCAAGCTGTTTTCGAGCACCTAACAATTCAATCTGTTTCCTGGGGTGACGATTCGATCCAGAATCAATTCTTGATTGAACACGATATCTGATTCAAATCGATATTTGGTATGATAATTATAATAAAACGTTTTCAGAACAGGTTACAGGTTAGAAAAGCTCCTTCTGTTTGCATGGAGATGGCCTAAAAACGTCTTTTTAAAAATGTATTTTTATTAAAAATATATGTAGATATAACAAATACATATATTCTTGTATTGTATATTTATATATTTTTATAAATGTAATATATATAATTTATATATTATATATTTATATAATTTTTTTTAAATGGATATTTAGGATGTGAATCGATTTTTGTGCACCCCTAACATACTTTTAAAATATTAAACCTTTCTACTGTAACCTCCAAAGTCTTCCCTTTTAATTTAATCCCAAGATCTTCCATGTGCACCGTTACGATATTATTTACATTTGTGGTCATAAGTTTACATACACTTGTAAAGAACATAACGTCATGGCTGTCTTGAGTTTCCAATAATTTCTACAAATCGTTTTTTTTTGTGAGAGTGATTAGAGCACATACTTGTTGGTCCCAAAACCATTCATTAAGTTTCCTCCAGAAGGTCTTATCTTTGGCCATGTGATGTCAAATGAAACAAAATTAAACTGATTGGCCACAATACCCAGCAATATGTTTGGAGGAGAAAATGTGAGGCCTTTAATCTCAAGAACACCATCCCTACCGTCAAGCATGGTGGTGGTAGTATTATACTCTAGGCCTGTTTTGCTGCCAATGGAACTGGTGCTTTACAGAGAGTAAATAGGACAATGAAAAGGGAGGAATTACCTCCAAATTCTTCAGGACAACCTAATATCAGCCCGGAGGTTGGGTCTTGGGCGCAGTTGGGTGTTCCAACAGGACAATGACCCCCAAACACATCAAAAGTGGTAAAGGAACAGGCTAGAATGAAGGTTTTAGAATTGCCTTCCCAAAGTCCTGACTTGAATGTGTGGACAATGCTGAAGAAACAAGTCCATGTCAGAAAACCAACACATTTTGTCAAGAGGAGTGGTCAAAAATTCAACCAGAAGCTTGTGGATGGCTACCAAAAGCGCCTTATTGCAGTGAAACTTGCCAAGGGACATGTAAGCAAATATTAACATTGCTGTATGTATACTTTTGACCCAGCAGATTTGCTCACATTTTCAGTAGACCCGTAATAAATTCATAAAAGAACAATCAATCAATCAATGTTTATTTATATAGCCCCAAATCACAAATGTCTCAAAGGACTGCACAAATCATTACGACTACAACATCCTCGGAAGAACCCACAAAAGGGCAAGGAAAACTCACACCCAGTGGGCAGGGAGAATTCACATCCAGTGGGACGCCAGTGACAATGCTGACTATGAGAAACCTTGGAGAGGACCTCAGATGTGGGCAACCCCCCCCCCTCTAGGGGACCGAAAGCAATGGATGTCAAGCGGGTCTAACATGATACTGTGAAAGTTCAATCCATAGTGGCTCCAACACAGCCGCGAGAGTTCAGTTCAAGCAGATCCAAGACAGCAGCGAGAGTCCCGTCCACAGGAAACCATCTCAAGCAGATCAGCAGCGTAGAGATGTGGGGACAAAACTTCATGAATAATTTTTTGGACCAACAAGTATGTGCTCCAATCACTCCGTCACCAAAAAATAAGAGTTGTAGAAATGATTGGAAACTCAAGACAGCCATGACATTATGTCCTTTACAAGCGGATGTAAACTTTTAACCACAACCGTGTCATTTTCCCGTGTTTAACAGATGAAGTCTAATAACATTGAAAATGATGCACTTTGTCATATATAACTCAAAGCTGACACTCACTATTTCATTTTGGAATATTTACATCGTCTTTGTATTTCTACATGGGTTGCTTTAGGCCTTAACTTTTTAAAAATATCAAAATGGACCCCCGGTCCTTGGATTTTCCTGAGTGGGTCTTATTGGGAAAATGTTGGACACCCCTGATCTAAGCCTTTCAATTAAAGCAGTGTTAACCATTGTTGAAACGGACACCAAAAAAGTATCTGTTTCTCAGCTCTCCCGTTCAAAGGCAAAACCCAGTAACTCAATTTTGGTCAAAACTGAGCTGATATTAATTTTGGAGTACCTAAGTGATATGCTTTACATTAGTGTATGCGATATTGTAATTTGTTCCGTAAGTAAGCAGTTACGCGCACGGCAGGACCTAGCAACTACCACATAACTGCGTAGAAACAACAGAAAAACCTAGTATCTCTTTGTCAGTCGCCTTATTGTCTTTAATGAGACATTTGCACGAATGGGGGCCGACGGTCAACCTGATTATGTGATATTATGGCACGAGAGGGGATATTTGCAAGCACCTTCATTAAATGTATCGTTCTTGATTCTTCCCCTTGCGTACTCTTTTGGGCCGATAACTGTGGAGGTCCAAATAAAAACCGGACGCTGTACACGGCTCTTGCCCAATGTGCAAACGCAGAAAGGGGCCCCCACCCGAGATTGTGATAAAATATCTGGAGAAAGGGCACACGTTCATGAGAGCAGATTCAGCAAGAATCGGCAAGAAAACATCTATACGTTTGATGACTTTCTACATCTTTGTAAGACAGCATCAAGATAGATTGCTTTTCCTTTGTTTTCTCAAAATCAGCTAGACGTGAGTTACTAGGTTTTGCCTTTGGACGGGAGGCAGTACCGTTGTAATGCACTTTTCCACCACCTGTGGCAGTAATGACAATGTCGAACAGAAAGAGGAAGTCTGTAGCTAAAGACTCAGAAGTTTCTTCTTATGACGAAAGTGGTCAAGCTGTATTTTCATTTGCACTTAAATGATTTCACGAACATAATTATTATTATAATTGTTAATTCAGTTAGAATGTATTTATTTTAGTATTAAGTTATTGTATGTAAAATTATTTTTCATCAGACTACCTTCTTTTGCAGTATATTTGATTAGCATTTATTTTAGTAATCAGGCTGACCAAAGCCTCCGTAATAATGTTTGTGATTAACACATGCTTTCATATCATTTGACAAGGTTGTAAACTATACGTAGGTTGGATATAATTATTGAATATAATAAAAATCAAGAGTTGGATTACTAATTCTGTGTTAATATTTATTTGAGTGTGCCCCGGAGCTCTCTGTAGTGGAAAAGTTGGGCCCCGAGGTCAAAAAGGTTAGAGGGCATCAAAATATTACTTATTTCGATTTTTTATGGGCTTTTCTTTTTTTTTGCCAACACTTGCTGTTTTGCAAAAGAAGAACCAGTTCGGTCATGAAGTGTTAAAAGAGGAAGAACAAAACAAGATTAAACACCGAAGTTACCAAAGTTAGAGTGTTTTGTTTATTTCTTATGCTTTACATTGGTTAACTTCTTTTTTACACTTGTGTGACAGTTTTAAAAAAACGTCAAAAAAAAGGGAGGCGCATTTTAGCCATCACCGCTAAAAAGTAAAAGTGGAGAGTTTCAGCGGTCTGGCGTCCCAATTGTATGAGTTAAAGATGGAAGTACTTCATGTACTGAATGTACATTTTGCTTCTGCAATGTGTTACAGTGGAACCCGTTTATGTCGACGCCCCTCGGACTGGCTGACTGATGTTGACGTAGGTAAGTGCCTCTCGATTATTTATTGTCATCACCCAAATTGAAACACGATTTAGAACCTGATAATTGTCTTATTTTTGTCTTTAATTGTTAGAGTTGCTGGCAGCAGCATTTCCATGCCACATTAGATTAGATAGTACTTTATTCATTCCGTCAGGAGAGTTCCTTCAGGAAAAACATAGCTGAAGACTTGCATTTTCTCCCGCCTTAACACACACTCATGTATACAGTGCAGGCCCAAAGTTTGGACACACCTTCTCATTCAATGCGTGTTCTTTATTTACATTGTAGATTGTCACTGAAGGCATCAAAACTACGAATGAACACAAGTGGAGTTATGTACTTCACAAAAAAATGGGGAAATAACTGAAAACATGTTTTATATTCTAGTTTTTTCATTTCAAATTAGCCACCCTTTGCACTGATTACTGTTTTTCACACTCTTGGCATTCTCTGGATGAGCTGAAATTGTTTTCAGCTACAATCTACAATGTCAATAGTCATGAAAATAAATAAACGCATTGAAATGAGAAGGTGTGTCCAAACTTTTGGCCTCTACTGTACTTGGTCATATTTCCTGGTTGAGTCTGTTGATTAATTCGAACTACAGGTTTTTGTATCGATCAAGAATGAAAAAAAAAACGCTACTACTGGAAGCCCCTTGTCTGACACCTCGTTTGAGAAGCACTGAAAAGCAGTTGTCAGCATAATGGACACGGAAACTAGCTGCTGCTTGCGCATTTACTTGTGACATTGTGGTCAGGATAACACAAATCTTTCTTTCGGTGGCTAACAGTCTTAAAAAAGTGTATTTTATATGTCGCTTTGTTTGAATCCAAGTTAATACTGTAGTGCCATGCTTTTATTTTGAAGAGCTTACTTTGCACCTACAGTAACAGGGAGTTACTGTGTGCACATTTTAATACACTGTAGTTATGTTTTGTTTTTTTATGCTGTTAGTGACAATGGTTGGACATATGTCAACATAAAGATAATCTATTAAAAGGGGAACTGCACTTTTTGGGGAATTTCGGTTATTATTCACAATCCTTATTTAGGAGAAGAACACATGTTTTTTTTCGTTTTGCATGTATTCTAATGTCTTAATTTACAGCAAATACGAGGTGGTTAATAATTAAAACCGAAACTCGCCGCTGTTTGCGCATTTACTTGTGACCTTGTGGTCAATTTAACACAAATCTTTCTTTCGGTGGCTAAAAATCTTTTTAAAAAAAAGTGTATTTTATATGTCGCTGTGTCGGAATCCAAGTTAATACGCTATTGCCATGCTTTTATTTTGAAGAGCTTATTTGGCACTTGCAGTAACAGGAAGTTACTGTGTGCACATTTTATTACACTGTTATCTTTTTTATGCTGTTAGTGACAATTATATGTCAACATAAAGATAATCTATTAAAAGGGGAACTGCACTCTTTTTGGAATTTTGCCTATCATTCACAATCCTTATTTAAGAGAACACATGTTTTTTTCATTTTGTCTGTATTCTAATGTCTTAATTTACAGCAAATACGGGGTGGTTTATAATTAAAACCGAAACTCGCCGCTGTTTGTGCATTTACTTGTGACATTGTGGTCAGAATAACACAAATCTTTCTTTCGGTGGCTAACAATCTTAAAAAAACAGTGCATTTTATATGTTGCTGTGTAGGAATCCAAGTTAATACACTATTGCCATGCTTTTATTTTGAAGAGCTTACTTTGCACCTACAGTAACAGGAAGTTACTGTGTGCACATTTTAATACACTGTAGTTATTTATCTTTTTATGCTGTTAGTGACAATGATATGTCAACATAAACATAATCTATTAAAAGGGGAACTGCACTCTTTTTGGAATTTTGCCTATCATTCACAATCCTTATTTAAGAGAAGAACACATGTTTTTTTCATTTTGTATGTATTGTAATGTCTAATATACAGCAAATACCAGGTGGATAATAATGGTAACCGAAACTAGGTCAGAATAACACAAATCTTTCTTTTGGTGGGTAACAATCTTAAAAAAAAAGTGCATTTTATATGTCGCTGTGTAGGAATCCAAGTTAATACTCTATTGCCATGCTTTTATTTTGAAGAGCTGACTTTGCAAACAGTGTGCACATTTTAAAACACTGTAGATATGCTGTTAGTGACAATGGTTGGACATAGGTCAACATAAAAATAATCTTTTAAAAGGGGAACTGCACTTTTTTTTGGAATACTGCCCATTATTCACAATCCTTATTTAATAGAAAAACACGTTTTTTTTTTGTTTTGTATGTATTCTAATGTCTAATTTACAGCAAATACGAGGTGGATAATAATGGAAGCTGAAACTAGCCGCTGCTTGTGCATTTATTTGTGACATTTTAGTCAGAATAACACAAATCTTTCTTTCGGTGGCTAACAATCTTAAAAAAAAGTGCATTTTATATGTCGCTGTGTAGGATTCCAAGTTAATACTTTATTGCCATGCTTTTATTTTGAAGAGCTTACTTTGCACCTGCAGTAACAGGAAGTTACTGTGTGCACATTTTAATACACTGTAGTTATTTATCTTTTTATGCTGTTAGTGACAATGATATGTCAACATAAAGATAATCTATTTAAAGGGGAACTGCACTCTTTTTGGAATTTTGCCTATCATTCACAATCGTTATTTAAGAGAAGAACACATGTTTTTTTCGTTTTGTATGTATTCTAATGTCTAATTTACAGCAAATACGAGGTGGATAATAATGGTAACCGAAACTAGGTCAGAATAACACAAATCTTTCTTTTGGTGGCTAACAATCTTATTTAAAAAAAGTGCATTTTATATGTCGCTGTGTAGGAATCCAAGTTAATACTCTATTGCCATGCTTTTATTTTGAAGAGCTGACTTTGCAAACAGTGTGCACATTTTAAAACACTGTAGATATACTGTTAGTGACAATGGTTGGACATAGGTCAACATAAAAATAATATTTTTAAAGGGGAACTGCACTTTTTTTGGGGAATTTTGCCTATCATTCACGATCCTTATTTAAGAAAAGAACACATGTTTTTTTTATTTTGTATGTATTGTAATGTCTAATATACAGTAAAAACCAGGTGGATAATAATGGAAACTGAAACTAGCCGCTGCTTGCGCATTTACTTGTGACATTGTGGTCAGAATAACACAAATCTTTCTTTCGGTGGCTAACAATCTTAAAAAAAGTGCATTTTATATGTCGCTTTGTTTGAATCCAAGTTAATACTGTAGTGCCATGCTTTTATTTTGAAGAGCTTACTTTGCACCTGCAGTAACAGGAAGTTACTGTGTGCACATTTTAATACACTGTAGTTATTTTTTTTAATGCTGTTAGTGACAATTGTATGTCAACATAAAGATAATCTATTTAAAGGGAAACTGCACTCTTTTTGGAATTTTGTCCATCATTCACGATCCTTATTTAGGAAAAGAACACATGTTTTTTTCATTTTGTATGTATTCTAATGTCTAATATACAGCAAAAACCAGGTGGATAATAATGGAAGCTGAAACTTGCCGCTGCTTGCGCATTTACTTGTGAAATTGTGGCCAGATTAACACAAATCTTTCTTTTGGTGGTTAACAATCTTTAAAAAAGTGCATTTTATATGTTGCTGTGTAGGAATCCAAGTTAATACTCTTTTACCATGCTTTTATTTTGAAGAGCTGACTTTGCAAACAGTGTGGAAATTTTAAAACACTGTAGATATACTGTTAGTGACAATGGTTGGACATAGGTCAACATTAAAATAATATTTTTAAAGGGGAACTGCACTTTTTTTTGGAATTTTGCCCATCATTCACGATCCTTATTTAAGAAAAGAACACATGTTTTTTTAATGTTGTATGTATTCTAATGTCTAATATACAGCAAATACGAGGTGGATAATAATGGAAACTGAAACTAGCCACTGCTTGCATATTTACTTTTTGATTGATTGATTGATACTTTTATTAGTAGATTGCACAGTACAGTACATATTCCGTACAATTGACCACTAAATGGTAACACCCGAATAAGTTTTTCAACTTGTTTAAGTCGGGGTCCACATTAATCAATTCATGTGACATTGTAGCCAAATTAACACAAATCTTTCTTTCGGTGGCTAACAATCTTTAAAAAAGTGCATTTTGTATGTTGCTGTGTTGGAATCCAAGTTAATACTCTATTACCATTATTTTATTTTGAAGAGCTTACTTTGCACACAGTAACAGGAAGTTATTTTGTGCACATTTTAATACACTGTAGTTATTTATCTTCTTTTATGCTGTTAGTGACAATGATATGTCAACATAAAGATAATCTATTTATAGGGGAACTGCACTCTTTTTGGAATTTTAAAAATCATTCACGATCCTTACTTAAGAGAATAACACGTTTCTTTCATTTTGTTTGTATTCTAATGTTTAATTTACAGCAAAAATGAGGTGGATAATAATGGAAACTGAAACTCGCCGCTGCTTGCGCATTTACTTGTGACATTGTGGTCAGAATAACACAAATCTTTCTTTTGGTGGCTAACAATCTTTGAGAAAGTGCATTTTAAATGTTGCTGTGTAGGAATCCAAGTTAATACCCTATTGCCATGCTTTTATTTTGAAGAGCTGACTTTGCAAACAGTGTGCAAATTTTAAAACACTGTAGATATACTGTTAGTGACAATGGTTGGACATAGGTCAACATAAAAATAATCTTTTTAAAGGGAAACTGCACTTTTTTGGGGAATTTTGCCTATCATTTACGATCCTTATTTAAGAGAAGATCACATGTTTTTTTCGTTTTGTATGTATTCTAATGTCTCATATACAGCAAAAATGAGGTGGATAATAATGGAAACTGAAACTAGCCGCTGCTTGCGCATTTACTTGTGAAATTATGGTCAATTTAACACAAATCTTTCTTTCGGTGGCTAAAAATCTTTAAAAAAAAGTGCATTTTATATGTTGCTGTGTAGGAATCCAAGTTAATACTTTATTGCCATGCTTTTATTTTGAAGAGCTTATTTGGCACCTGCAGTAACAGGAAGTTACTGTGTGCACATTTTAATACACTGTTATTTATTTATATTTTCATGCTGTTAGTGACAATGATATGTAAACATAAAGATAATCTATTTATAGGGGAACTGCACTCTTTTTGGAATTTTGCATATCATTCACGATCCTTATTTAAGAGAACACATGTTTTTTTCATTTTGTATGTATTCTAATGTCTAATATATAGCAAATACCAGGTGGATAATAATGGAAACTGAAACTAGCCGCTGCTTGCGCATTTACTTGTGAAATTGTGGTCAGAATAACACAAATCTTTCTTTTGGTGGCTAACAATCTTTAAAAAAGTGCATTTTATATGTTGCTGTGTAGGAATCCAAGTTAATACTCTATTACCATTCTTTTATTTTGAAGAGCTTACTTTGCACATAGTAACAGGAAGTTACTGTGTGCACATTTTATTACACTGTTATCTTTTTTATGCTGTTAGTGACAATTATGTCAACATAAAGATCATCTATTTAAAGGGAAACTGCACTCTTTTTGGAATTTTGCATATCATTCACGATCCTTATTTAAGAGAACACATGTTTTTTTCATTTTGTATGTATTCTAATGTTTAATATACAGCAAATACGAGGTGGATAATAATGGAAACTGAAACTAGCCGCTGCTTGCGCATTTACTTGTGACATTTTGGCAAGAATAACACAAATATTTCTTTTGGTGGCTAACAATCTTTAAAAAAAAAAAAAGTGCATTTTTTCGCTGTGTCGGAATCCAAGTTAATATGCTATTGCCATGCTTTTATTTTGAAGAGCTTACTTTGCACCTGCAGTAACAGGAAGTTACTGTGTGCACATTTTAATACACTGTTATTTATCTTTTGTTTTGCTATTAATGACAATATGTCAACATAAAGATAATCTATTAATAGGGGAACTGCACTATTTTTGGAATTTTGCCTTTTATTCACAATCCTTATTTAAGAGAAGAACACGTTTTTTTTTTGTTTTGTTTGTATCATAATGTCTAATATACAGCAAGTAGGAGGTGAATAATAATGCAGCCAAAGGGAGTACACTGTAGCACCTCTAAAATAAACCGCCAACAATACCCAATTTACATTTCGTGACCTGAATATTAACCATGTATTAGCGATATGAGCGCCAAAGCAAATAAACTATTTTTAGCTGCTTCGTGATCACAGAGAGCTAACCTGCTGAGCTTCTGCATCGAGTTGGTGAAAGTTAATTTTAGATTATAAATCATGCCTCTCACCTGGATAGTAAAAGGGTGTAGCCATAAACCAAGAATTTGGTAAGAAGCTTGTTTTTGGCAACTTCTTTTTTCTAACCTAGGTGAGCATTAGGTTTAATTTTTCATCTAAACAAGAAGATATGACCATCCTATCAAGCGGCATCCCAGTGAGCGCAGACATTGTGCAGTTAGTGATTGTTTTATTATGTTCGGAGTTTGTATGTCGTGTTTAGCGCTTAGCAAATACCACTACATGTTGCTTAAGCTCGATCTGTTTAGCACATGGCTTCTAAAATTTTTAGCTCATCCTCGTTATGTTCAGGCTCAAAAATATACAACACTTTTCCGAAAGTAGTCTTTGTTGTCGCTCACAATTGTTGTAATAGGGCTGTAAAATTAATGTACTTAAAAATAGCAAAATACATAAATATTACATATTATAAATGTGATGGTTACTGCATTACATAACACACATACAGTTGTGGTCAAAAGTTTACATACACTTGTAAAGAACATAATGTTATGGCTGTCTTGAGTTTAAAATAATTTCTACAACTCTTATGTTTTCGTGATAGAGTGATTGGAGCACATACTTGTTGGTCACAAAAAACATTCATGAAGTTTGGTTCTTTTATGAATTTATTATGGGTCTACTGAAAATGTGAGCAAATCTGCTGGGTCAAAAGTATACATACAGCAATGTTAATATTTAGTTACATGTCGCTTGGCAAGTTTCACTGCAATAAGGCGCTTTTGGTAGCCATCCACAAGCTTCTGGTTGAATTTTTGACCACTCCTCTTGACAAAATTGGTGCAGTTCAGCTAAATTTGTTGGTTTTCTGACATGGACTTGTTTCTTCAGCATTGTCCACATGTTTAAGTCAGGACTTTGGGAAGGCCATTCTAAAACATTAATTCTAGCCTGATTTAGCCATTCCTTTACCACTTTTGACGTGTGTTTGGGGTCATTGTCCTGTTGGAACACCCAACTGCGCCCAAGACCCAACCTCCAGGCTGATGATTTTAGGTTGTCCTGAAGAATTTGGAGTTAATCCTCCTTTTTTATTGTCCCATTTACTTTTTGTAAAGCACCAGTTTCACTGGTAGCCAAACAGGCACAGAGCATAATACTACCACCACCATGCTTGACGGTAGACCTAGTGTTCCTGGGATTAAAGGCCTCACCTTTTATCCTCCGAACATATTGCTGGGTATTGTGGCCAAACAGCTAATTTTTTTGTTTCATCTGACCCCAGAACTTTCCTCCAGAAGGTCTTATCTTTGCCCATGTGATCAGCAGCAAACTTTAGACAAGCCTTAAGGTGTCGTTTCTGGAGAATCACTCACATAAAGTTAAAAAGGCCCTGCCATGAAGCTAATTTGATTTGATTGTAACTTTTCTACATCACCAAAATTGATAATGAATGTTGCTGTATGTATACTTTTGACCCAGCAGATTTGCTCACATTTTCAGTCGACCCTTAATAAATTCATAAAAGAACCAAACTTCATGAATGTTTATTGTGACCAACAAGTATGTGCTCCAATCACTCTATCACGAAAAAATAAGAGTGTTAGAAATGATTGGAAACTCAAGTGTATGTAAATTTTTGACCACGACTGTACTTGCAGCATGTATTTAAAACCAGGGTGGAGGTTTTTAGATGTTTTTTTTTTTTAGAGCGCTTTATCAGCGGAATAAAGCGACTGCCGCTAGCTCCATTGTTAGCTAACGTTTGTTTAGAATGCATTAAGAAGAAAACGTATTTTCTTGTCTCACTTAAGGATTGTGAATGATAGAGAAAATTCCCCCAAAAAAGTGCAGTTAAGTGAAGTGAATTGTATTTTTATATAGCGCTTTTCTTTAGTGACTCAAAGCGCTTTGCATAGTGGAACCCAATATCTATCCATCCATCCATTTTCTACCGCTTATTCCCTTTCGGGGTCGCGGGGGGCGCTGGCGCCTATCTCAGCTGCAATCGGGCGGAAGGCGGGGTACACCCTGGACAAGTCGCCACCTCATCGCAGGGCCAACACAGATAGACAGACAACATTCACACTCACATTCACACACTAGGGCCAATTTTAGTGTTGCCAATCAAGGTTTTTGGAAGAGGGAGGAAGCCGAAGTACCCGCAGGGAACCCACACAGTCACGGGGAGAACATGCAAACTCCACACAGAAAGATCCTCAGCCTGGAATTGAACCCAGGACTGCAGGACCTTCGTATTGTGAGGCAGACGCACTAACCCCTCTTCCACCGTGAAGCCCACCCAATATCTAAGTTACATTTAAACCAGAGTGGGTGGCACTGGGAGCAGGTGGGTAAAGTGTCTTGCCCAAGGACACAACGGCAGTGACTAGGATGGTGGAAGCGGGGATCGAACCAGGAACCCCCAAGTTACTGGCGCGGCCACTCTACCAACTCTTCCGCTTTAAATAAATCGATTTTTGTCGCCAAAAGCGGACCAGGACTTGAAGAGTTGGTCAACATAGACGGGTTGTCGACATAAACGGAACCAACTGTACAATATTTCTGTTTCCATTAGGAATTTTTTTTTTTAAAAAGCTGCACAAATCCCAGGTCAATCCCGTAACAGATAGTGTTCAACCTTAGAGGTTCCACTGTATAAATAGAGTAACAGACATGAGTAAGATGCTCACTCTGTAGTTTTGTAATCGTCAGAGTAAAGACCCGCCCTCAAAAACGTCTTCCACGGAGGACCGTCGTCCCGCTTGTCTCTTTGGACGCCGACCGTTTGCGACGCGGGCAGCTCGGCGGCGGAAGGGCCGAAAGCTCCGTCGCGTGTGTGGAGACATTCAGGCTCCTCCTCTGCGACGCTAAAAAGGAAAGCATGAAGCGAGAGAGAGAGAGAGCGATAGGGAGAGGGGGGGAGAAAAAAGAGAAAGAAGAGGCACTGGTTTAGCACACAGTGCTGAAATGTGTCCGGTTAATAAGAGGCTGTCACACGGGTGATGAAAGGCTGAGTGTTTACCTTCGACGACAGGGAGAGGCGTCGTGTTTTCTCTTCCGTCCTCGCTTCCGCTTGGCCTGCAGCTCAGAATCCGTCACCTGCTGCACCGGGTCGACGTCTCGCCGCGGCCCGTCCCCCTCCCGCCTCTCCTGGACGTCGCTATTGTTACCATCATCGGGCGAGAGGTCGGGGGACGACAAAGCGGAGTGCAGAGGCTGTTTTCTGGGTCGCCCCGGTCTCCTTTTATTTTTCCCGTCCGCCCTGCGGGCTGCCGGCCCACCTTGGAGCTTCCGGCGGCTTCTTGAGTCACCTTGTAAGCCTGCAGTGGGCGCAACAGAGGGATGGCCATGAAAGGGATGTGGAGCAGCGGTGAGGCCTGCAGGTGTGAGGCGACGCTATTCGAGGCTGAGTCATGCCACCGGATGAGTCACCGGCAGATTACTTCTGGGAAAGCAGTGATTTATGCGTACTGTCACCTTGCAGCAGGGAAAAATGAAGACCAGGTCTAGCACACCCAGTGGGACGTCGGTGACAATAATGACTATGAGAACCTTGGAGAGGAGGAAAGCAATGGATGTCGAGCGGGTCTAACATGATACTGTGAAAGTTCAATCCATAATGGATCCAACACAGTCGCGAGAGTCCAGTCCAAAGCGGATCCAACACAGCAGCGAGAGTCCCGTTCACAGTGGAATGCGGCTGCTAGACTTTTGACAAGAACAAGAAAGTTTGATCACATTACGCCTGTACTGGCTCACCTGCACTGGCTTCCTCTGCACTTAAGATGTGACTTTAAGGTTTTACTACTTACGTATAAAATACTACACGGTCTAGCTCCATCCTATCTTGCCGATTGTATTGTACCATATGTCCCGGCAAGAAATCTGCGTTCAAAGGACTCCGGCTTGTTAGTGATTCCCAAAGCCCAAAAAAAGTCTGCGGGCTATAGAGCGTTTTCCATTCGGGCTCCAGTACTCTGGAATGCCCTCCCGGTAACAGTTCGAGATGCCACCTCAGTAAAAGCATTTAAGTCTCACCTTAAAACTCATTTGTATACTCTAGCCTTTAAATAGACCTCCTTTTTAGACCAGTTGATCTGCCGTTTCTTTTCTTTTTCTTCTATGTCCCACTCTCCCTTGTGGAAGGGGTCCGGTCCGATCCGGTGGCCATGTACTGCTTGCCTGTGTATCGGCTGGGGACATCTCTGCGCTGCTGATCCGCCTCCGCTTGGGATGGTTTCCTGCTGGCTCCGCTGTGAACGGGACTCTCGCTGCTGTGTTGGATCCGCTTTGGACTGGACTCTCGCGACTGTGTTGGATCCATTGTGGATTGAACTTTCACAGTATCATGTTAGACCCGCTCGACATCCATTGCTTTCCTCCTCTCCAAGGTTCTCATAGTCATCATTGTCACCGACGTCCCACTGGGTGTGAGTTTTCCTTGCCCTTATGTGGGCCTACCGAGGAGGTCGTAGTGGTTTGTGCAGCCCTTTGAGACACTAGTGATTTAGGGCTATATAAGTAAACATTGATTGATTGATTGATAGCATGTAGAATAGAAGTGTCTGCTTGTATCTGCTGCTTTAATGTCTTTAATGTCCTCTGTGTTCTTTGATGTTTGATGTTTCCCTCTTACACACATGTAAGAGTGATGTGTACTATGGCTATGAGTTGTTCTTTTTTTTCCCTTGGCCTCAGTCTGCACCCCCACTCCAGGGCCCAGGCTAAGACCGATTTTTTTCATTTTATTTTAATCTTCTATTCTTTTCTCTCTCCCCCCCCCCTTGTTTACCTGTATGTCATCTTTTTTGTAAGGGGCGCTGGAAGCCAGCAGACCTTTGGGGTCGTTGTCTTGTTGGACCACCCAACTGCGCCCAAGACCCAACCTCCGGGCTGATGATTTTAGGTTGTCCTGAAGAATTTGGAGTTATCCTCCTTTTTTTATTGTCCCATTTACTTTTTGTAAAGCACCAGTTTCACTGGTAGCCAAACAGGCCCAGAGCATAATACTACCACCACCATGCTTGACGGTAGGAGTGGTGTTCCTGGGATTAAAGGCCTCACCTTTTATCCTCCGAACATATTGCTGGGTATTGTGGCCAAACAGCTCAATTTTTGTTTCATCCGACCCCAGAACTTTCCTCCAGAAGGTCTTATCTTTGTCCATGTGATCAGCAGCAAACTTTAGACGAGCCTTAAGGTGTCGTTTCTGGAGAATCACTCACATAAAGTTAAGTTACGTTTATCCTGTTCTGTCTCCCTGTAATGTTTGTCTGATCTTGAATGGGATTGTGCTGAAAATTGTAATTTTCCTGAAGGAACTCTCCTGACGGAATAAATAAAGTACTATCTAATCTAATCTAATCTAGCAGACGGCACCAGTGAGATTTTGTTGACTTAAAGAGGAACATTGTCACAATTTCTGAAGGGTTAAAACCAATAAAAATCAGTTCCCAGTGGCTTATTTTATTTTTCGAAGTTTTTCTCTAAATTTTACCCATCACGCAATATCCCGAAAAACGGCTTCAAAGTGCCTAATGTGTACTATGGCTATGAGTTGTTTTTTTCCCCTTGGCCTCAGTCTGCACCCCCACTCCAGGGCCCAGGCTAAGACCGATTTTTTTCATTTTATTTTAATCTCCTATTCTTTTCTCCCCCCCCTGTTTACCTGTATGTCATCTTTTTTGTAAGGGGCGCTGGAAGCCGGCAGACCCGTCAGCGATCCTGTTCTGTCTCCCTGTAATGTTTGTCTGATCTTGAATGGGATTGTGCTGAAAATTTTAATTTTCCTGAAGGAACTCTCCTGACGGAATCAATCTAATCTAATCTATCAGACGGCACCAGTGAGATTTTGTTGACTTAAAGAGGAACATTGTCACAATTTCTGAAGGGTTAAAACCAATAAAAATCAGTTCCCAGTGGATTGTTTTATTTTTCGAAGTTTTTCTCAAAATTTTACCCATCATGCAATATCCCGAAAAACGGCTTCAAAGTGCCTGATTTTAACCGTCGTTATATCCACCCGTCCATTATCCTGTGACGTCACTGCGTGATCACACAGAAACAAACATGGCGGATAGCACAGAAAGGTATAGCGATATTAGCTCGGATTCAGACTCAGATTTCAGCGGCGTAAGCGATTCAACAGATCACGCGTGTATTGAAACGGATGGTTGGAGTGTGTAGGCAGGTAGCGAAAACAAAATTGAAGAAGAAACAAGCTATTGAGCCATCCATCCATCCATTTCTACCGCTTATTCCCTTTCGGGGGCGCTGGCGCCTATCTCAGCTACAATCGGGCGGAAGGCGGGGTACACCCTGGACAAGTCGCCACCTCATCGCAGGGCCAAGACAGATAGACAACATTCACACACACATTCACACACTAGCCATGTTAGAGCCAAATACACTTTCTGTCTGTCAAATTGATGACGTCACTACAGGGGTTGGCTCCAACGCCAAGGGCCTGTCTATTTAGGGAGGAGTCAGGATCTTGCTCAGGTGTTGCTGAGTAGAGGCGCGACAGTTTTTGAACGTGCCAGGCTAGTATTTGTTTGCTCCCGTGTATTTTCTGTTTTTGTACAAAGTGTGTTGTATCAATGTGACTTTAGGAAATTAAATATTTTTGTTAAACATGGACACAATTTTGGACATCAATTATTAGCCGGCTGCACACGTCTGAACTAGCTTCATTTATATTCGGCAACCAGTAGCAGTAATAGTATAGGACTTGACCGCTACAAGCCATATCTCGACAGACAGCGGCACGGGAGGAAGCAAGGACGAATTCGGCGATCGCCTTCTAACCAACGATTGGTATGTGTTTGTTTGGCATTAAATGTGGGTGGAGGGAAAGGCTGGATGCAAATATAGCTACAAATTAAATACTTCACGGGGCTTCACGGTGGAAGAGGGGTTAGTGCGTCTGCCTCACAATACAAAGGTCCTGCAGTCCTGGGTTCAAATCCAGGCTCGGGATCTTTCTGTGTGGAGTTTGCATGTTCTCCCCGCGAATGCGTGGGTTCCCTCCGAGTACTCCGGCTTCCTCCCACTTCCAAAGACATGCACCTGGGGATAGGTTGATTGGCAACACTAAATGGTCCCTAGTGTGTGAATGTGAGTGTGAATGTTGTCTATCTGTGTTGGCCCTGCGATGAGGTGGCGACTTGTCCACGGTGTACCCCGCCTTCCGCCCGATTGTAGCTGAGATAGGCGCCAGCGCCCCCCGCGACCCTGAACGGGAATAAGCGGCAGAAAATGGATGGAAATGGATGGCCTTCTAACCAACGATTGGTATGTGTTTGTTTGGCATTAAATGTGGGTGGAGGGAAAGGCTGGATGCAAATATAGCTACAAATTAAATACGATATATCCCAGGTTGGGGATTCACGGTGGCAGAGGGGTTAGTGCGTCTGCCTCACAATACGAAGGTCCTGCAGTCCTGGGTTCAAATCCAGGCTCGGGATCTTTCTGTGTGGAGTTTGCATGTTCTCCCCGTGAATGCGTGGGTTCCCTCCGGGTACTCCGGCTTCCTCCCACTTCCAAAGACATGCACCTGGGGATAGGTTGATTGGCAACACTAAATTGGCCCTAGTGTGTGAATGTGAGTGTGAATGTTGTCTGTCTATCTGTGTTGGCCCTGCGATGAGGTGGCGACTTGTCCAGGGTGTACCCTGCCTTCCGCCCGATTGTAGCTGAGATAGGCGCCAGCGCCCCCCGCGACCCCGAACGGGAATAAGCGGCAGAAAATGGATGGAAATGGATGGCCTTCTAACCAACGATTGGTATGTGTTTGTTTGGCATTAAATGTGGGTGGAGGGAAAGGCTGGATGCAAATATAGCTACAAATTAAATACGATACATCCCAGGTTGGGGCTTCACGGTGGCAGAGGGGTTAGTGCGTCTGCCTCACAATACGAAGGTCCTGCAGTCCTGGGTTCAAATCCAGGCTCGGGATCTTTCTGTGTGGAGTTTGCATGTTCTCCCCGTGAATGCGTGGGTTCCCTCCGGGTACTCCGGCTTCCTCCCACTTCCAAAGACATGCACCTGGGGATAGGTTGATTGGCAACACTAAATGGTCCCTAGTGTGTGAATGTGAGTGTGAATGTTGTCTATCTGTGTTGGCCCTGCGATGAGGTGGCGACTTGTCCAGGGTGTACCCCGCCTTCCGCCCGATTGTAGCTGAGATAGGCGCCAGCGCCCCCCGCGACCCTGAACGGGAATAAGCGGCAGAAAATGGATGGAAATGGATGGCCTTCTAACCAACGATTGGTATGTGTTTGTTTGGCATTAAATGTGGGTGGAGGGAAAGGCTGGATGCAAATATAGCTACAAATTAAATACGATATATCCCAGGTTGGGGATTCACGGTGGCAGAGGGGTTAGTGCGTCTGCCTCACAATACGAAGGTCCTGCAGTCCTGGGTTCAAATCCAGGCTCGGGATCTTTCTGTGTGGAGTTTGCATGTTCTCCCCGTGAATGCGTGGGTTCCCTCCGGGTACTCCGGCTTCCTCCCACTTCCAAAGACATGCACCTGGGGATAGGTTGATTGGCAACACTAAATTGGCCCTAGTGTGTGAATGTGAGTGTGAATGTTGTCTGTCTATCTGTGTTGGCCCTGCGATGAGGTGGCGACTTGTCCAGGGTGTACCCTGCCTTCCGCCCGATTGTAGCTGAGATAGGCGCCAGCGCCCCCCGCGACCCCGAACGGGAATAAGCGGCAGAAAATGGATGGAAATGGATGGCCTTCTAACCAACGATTGGTATGTGTTTGTTTGGCATTAAATGTGGGTGGAGGGAAAGGCTGGATGCAAATATAGCTACAAATTAAATACGATATATCCCAGGTTGGGGCTTCACGGTGGCAGAGGGTTTAGTGCGTCTGCCTCACAATACGAAGGTCCTGCAGTCCTGGGTTCAAATCCAGGCTCGGGATCTTTCTGTGTGGAGTTTGCATGTTCTCCCCGTGAATGCGTGGGTTCCCTCCGGGTACTCCGGCTTCCTCCCACTTCCAAAGACATGCACCTGGGGATAGGTTGATTGGCAACACTAAAATTGGCCCTAGTGTGTGAATGTGTGAATGTTGTCTGTCTATCTGTGTTGGCCCTGCGATGAGGTGGCGACTTGTCCAGGGTGTACCCCGCCTTCCGCCCGATTGTAGCTGAGATAGGCGCCAGCGCCCCCCGCGACCCCGAACGGGAATAAGCGGCAGAAAATGGATGGAAATGGATGGCCTTCTAACCAACGATTGGTATGTGTTTGTTTGGCATTAAATGTGGGTGGAGGGAAAGGCTGGATGCAAATATAGCTACAAATTAAATACGATATATCCCAGGTTGGGGCTTCACGGTGGCAGAGGGGTTAGGGCGTCTGCCTCACAATACGAAGGTCCTGCAGTCCTGGGTTCAAATCCAGGCTCGGGATCTTTCTGTGTGGAGTTTGCATGTTCTCCCCGTGAATGCGTGGGTTCCCTCCGGGTACTCCGGCTTCCTCCCACTTCCAAAGACATGCACCTGGGGATAGGTTGATTGGCAACACTAAATTGGCCCTAGTGTGTGAATGTTGTCTGTCTATCTGTGTTGGCCCTGCGATGAGGTAGCGACTTGTCCAGGGTGTACCCCGCCTTCCGCCCGATTGTAGCTGAGATAGGCGCCAGCGACCCCAAAATGGAATAAGCGGTAGAAAATGGATGGATGGATGGATATCCCAGGTTTCTCTATGTGCGATATAGAAAATGATTACATTACTGGCGTGTCTCACTCCTTCTCCTCTGTCCTTCTCACAGAGACGTAAAATAAGCCCGCCATCTTACATACGTCACATACTGTCGCGCATGTAGCGTCACACGCTCTCGCCGAGAGCTAACGTTAGCTGAGGCAGGTCGAGTTGCTTTTTGCTGCATACATCACACAACAGGCGTTTCTCACTCCTCCTCGTCTCTCATTCTGACGGATACGGAAAACTAGCCCGCCTTCTTACATACGTCACATACTCTCGCGAGTGTAGCGTCATAGCACTCGCTGATCAGAGAATGAGAGAAGGTGCTAGACCAGACATGGGCAAACTACGGCCCGTTGAACGTTTTAATCCGGCCCGCGGAATTTGTCCAAATTATTTATAAAAAAAAACTCTTATCAATGTTCAGGCTTCCGTATGCGTTTTCAGCGCTTGACTATCATTAAGGAGGATCATTATCTTCAACCTATTTTCCTCTGCTGGGATGTTACTGATGTCAAGTCCGGCTCACGTCCCGCCCGATAAATACTAGTGGTGGTCAAGCTCGCTCTGTTTTCTGTGGGTACTCGGCGCCAAAAAAGGCTCCATATGCTTGTTGTTTTCGGCTGTACAAATCATTCAAATCGCGGAAAGGATAAACCAGTTCTTCAAGACTTTATCAAAAAGGGCGCAAATGTGTGATACAGTCCAGGTCAAAAGTTTACATACACTTGTAAAGAACATAATGTCATGGCTGCCTTGAGTTTCCAATCATTTCTACAACTCTTATTTTTTTGTGATAGAGTGATCCTTAAAACATTCATAAAGTTTGGTTATTTTATGAATTTATTATGGTTCTACTGAAAATGTGAGCAAATGTGCTGGGTCAAAAGTATACATACAGCAATGTTAATATTTGCTTACATGCGATCCAGCACCCACCGCAACCTCAAAATGGACAAGCGGTAGGAAATGGATGGATAGATATCCCTTGGCAAGTTTCACTGCAATAAGGCGCTTTTGGTAGCCATCCACACAAGCTTCTGGTTGAGATTTTGACCACTCCTCTTGACAAAATTGGTGCAGTTCAGCTAAATTTGTTGGTTTTCTGACATGGACTTGTTTCTTCAGCATTGTCCACACGTGAAACAAAAATTGAGCTGTTTGGTTACAATACCAGGCAATATGGTTGGAGGAGAAAAGGTGAGGCCTTTAATTCGAGGTACACCATGCCTATCGTTAAGCATGGTGGTGGTAGTATTATGCTCTGGGCCTGTTTTGCTGCCAATTGAACTGGTGCTTTACAGAGAGTAAATGGGACAATGAAAAAGGAGGATTACCTCCAAATTCTTCAGGACAACCTAAAATCATCAGCCCGGAGGTTGGGTCTTGGGCGCAGTTGGGTGTTCCAACAGGACAATGACCCCAAACACACCCCAAAGAAATGACTAAATCAGGCTAGAATTAAGTCTTTAGAACCGCCTTCTCAAAGTCCTGACTCAAACGTGTGGACAATGCTGAAGAAACAAGTCCATGTCAGAAGACCAACACATTTAGCTGAACTGCACCAATTTTGTCAAGAGGAGTGGTCAAAAATTCAACCAGCAGCTTGTGGATGGCTACCAAAAGCGCCTTATTGCAGTGAAACTTGCCAAGAGACATGTAAGCAAATATTACCTTTCTGTATGTATACTTTTGACCCAGCACATTTGCTCACATTTTCAGTAGACCCATAATAAATTCATAAAAGAACCAAACTTCATGAATGTTTTTGGGACCAACAAGTATGTGCTCCAATCACTCTATCACGAAAACATAAGAGTTGTAGAAATGATTTTAAACTCAAGACAGCCATGACATTATGTTCTTTACAAGTGTATGAAAACTTTTGACCACAACTGTATATGTGAATGTAATGCAGTAACTATCACATTTATAATATGTAATATTTATGTATTTTGCTCATTTTAAGTACATTAATTTTACAGCCCTATTACAACAAATAGGGCAAAAAGTGAGCGACAACAAAGACTACTTTCGGAAAAGTGTTGTATATTTTTGAGCCTGAACATAACGAGGATGAGCTAAAAATTTTAGAAGCCATGTGATAAACAGATCGAGCTTAAGCAACATGTAGTGGTATTTGCTAAGCGCTAAACACGACATACAAACTCCGAACATAATAAAACAATCACTAACTGTACAATGTCTGCGCTCACTGGGATGCCGCTTGATAGGATGGTCATATCTTCTTGTTTAGATGAAAAATTAAACCTAATGCTCACCTAGGTTAGAAAAAATATGTTGCCAAAAACAAGCATGTGCTCCAATCACTCTATCACAAAAAAATAAGAGTTGTAGAAATGATTTGAAACTCAAGACAGCCATGACATTATGTTCTTTACAAGTGTATGTCAACTTTTGACCAGGACTGTATTTGTGGGAACGACAACAAAGCATGCAGGTCACACTCGAGTCCAAGGGAGCACAGTCCAACAACGCATGAGTTTGCAGTGGTCCCTTCATTAAAGGTTTGTTTGATAAACTTTGAACGGCTATTATTAACCATTTGAGTATTATCTTGACATCATTTGTATTTCTTACACATTTGCCACGAGTGTTCTGAAAAGCACCAACTCGGCGAGTCTAAAGACCTACTGAAAGCCACTACTAGCGACCACGCAGTCTGATAGTTTATATATCAATGATGAAATATTAACATTGCAACACATGCCAATACGGCCTTTTTAGTTTACTAAATTGCAATTTTAAATTTCGCGCCGAAGTACCCTGCTGAAACGTCGCGGTATGATGACGTCACGCATTTTAGAGGACATTTTGTTCCAGCACCGTTCCCAGCTTTAAGTCGTCCGTTTTCATCGCATAATTCCACAGTATTCTGGACATCGGTGTTGCTGAATCTTTTGCAATTTGTTCAATGAATAATGGAGACGTCAAAGAAGAAAGCTGTAGGTGGGAAGCGGTGTATTGCGGCCGCCTTTAGCAAGACAAACACAGCCGGTGTTTCATTGTTTACATTCCCGAAAGATGACGGTGAAGCTTTACTATGGAACAGAGCGGTCAAGCGAACACGGTTGGATTGGACCACACACACAAAGTACAGTGTATTATGCAGCGATCATTTCGAAAGATCGTGTTTCGAAGAGGGTCCCTTGCGAAGGGCAGAGATGGGCATTGCCACCACCCGTCGACTGGTGCTGAAGAAAGGTGCGGGGCCGACCTTGAAGTTGTACAGATATGACCATATAATCTCACTAAAACACTAGTAACACAATAAGCAGACAGGGAATTATCCTAGTAAATTTGTCTAATAACATCTGAATTGCTCCCACTGTAGTCTTTTTTTTTTTTCTTCTAGTCCTTCACTCTCACTTTCCTCATCCACGGATCTTTCATCCTCGCTCAAATTAATGGGGAAATCGTCGCTTTTCTCGATCCGAATCGCTCTCGCTGCTGGTGGCCATGATTGTAAACAATGTGAGAATGTGAGGAGCTCCACAACCCGTGACGTCACGTGCATATCGTCTGCTACTTCCGGTACAGGCGAGGCTTTTTTTATCAGCACCAAAAGTTGCAAACTTTATCGTGGATGTTCTCTACTAAATCCTTTCAGCAAAAATATGGCAATATGGCGAAATGATCAAGTATGACACAGAATGGACCTGCTATCCCCGTTTAAATAAGAAAATCTCATTTCAGTAGGCCTTTAAGTGAAAGAAAGCAAATGTGAGCAAAACTTAAATATGTTTTTTTAACCAAAGGCAACCATCATACAGTATATGAATCTTTCAGCACATACACAATGTCGACATCTATTGTTATATTTTGATAGAGACGGGGAAAAACACGCTACTCGTAAATGACCCGTGCAACAACAACAACAACAAACATGGCTGTAGATGCAAAGTTAAATCATGAAATGCAAACTTACCACAACATATTTATCCAAGAGAATCTTGATATCAATTTACTAGACCCGGTCACACACAAATAAGTGGTAGACCTCCATGCTTTTCCCAGTTTCCATCTGTTTTCACGTGTCGATTTGGGTCTGGAGCACCAGATAGTACGTACGACATGTCTGGGAACACGTCGACAAATGTTTTTTGGCTAAAGTATAGGAATCTATTCCATTGCAAAGTTTGCATTTTTGCTTATATCTTATTTTTGCAGGAAGAAAATTCACTCACAGTTTAGTCAGTGAATAAAAATGAGACGAAAATGTTGACAA
This sequence comes from Nerophis ophidion, assembly GCF_033978795.1. NCBI lineage: Eukaryota > Metazoa > Chordata > Actinopteri > Syngnathiformes > Syngnathidae > Nerophis > Nerophis ophidion. Next base: position 5,746,167 of record NC_084631.1, on the reverse strand, counting down.
AGACGAAATCCAATCATATTTGATTTTGTCTTTAGGCGGGTGGAACTAGTTAGGAATCTATCCAATCACAGTGAGTGGGAGGTAAATCACAGATGTCACCCAATAGTACGTAACGTAATTATCAGACTATAGAGTGCACCGCTATATAAACCGCACCCACTAGATTTGACAAGAAAAACATATTTCCCATATATAAGCCGTGCAAGTTCTCCCACTTAAAATGATGACAGAGGTCTGTAATTTTCATCATAGGTACACTTCAACTGTGAGAGACAGAATGTGAAGAAAAAATCCAGGAATTTTAAAGAATTTATTTGTAAATTATGGTGGAAAATAAGTATTTGGTCAACCATTCAAAGCTCTCACTGATGGAAGGAAGTTTGGCCTCCAAATCTCACGATACATGGCCCCATTCATTCTTTCCTTAACACGGATCAATCGTCCTGTCCCCTTAGCAGAAAAACAGCCCCAAATTATGATGTTTCCACCCCCAGTAGGTATGGTGTTCTTGGGATGCAACTCAGTATTCTTCTCCCTTCAAACACGATGAGTTGAGTTTATACCAAAAAGTTCTATTTTGGTTTCTTCTGACCGCATGACATTCTCCCAATCCTCTGCTGTATCATCCATGTATCCATTTTGGTATAAACTCAACTCGTCGTGTTTGGAGGAAGAATAATACTGAGTTGCATCCCAAGAACACCATACCTACTGTGAAGCATGGGGGTGGAAACATCATGTTTTGGGGCTGTTTTTCTGCTAAGGGGGACAGGGCGATTGATCCGTGTTAAGGAAAGAATGAATGGGGCCATGTATCGTGAGATTTTGAGCCAAAACCTCCTTCCATCAGTGAGAGCTTTGAATGGTAAACCAAATATTTATTTTCCACCATAATTTACAAATACATTCTTTAAAATTCCTACAATGTGAATTCCTGGATTTTTTTCCCACATTCTGTCTCTCACAGTTGAAGTGTACCTATGATGAAAATTACAGACCTCTGTCATCATTTTAAGTGGGAGAACTTGCACAATCGCTGGCTGACTAAATACTTTTTTGCCCCACTGTATAAGCCGCAGATATATATGTAGTGAAATGAGTTATTTGCACAGAAGTATTTTGTAAATGTTTATTTGCACACCTTAATTGTTACCAAACAGTGTCTGTAACACAGCAGGCAGTAAAACGGCGGATCAAACAAAATAAAAGTCATCGTCGTGGACCCACTAACTGCGAAAGTTAGCTCTCCAATCAGCTAAAAAGACTCTATAACTGTTTTGGGGAATCAACGGAAACAATACAAAAAGAATGCCACTGTAAGTTAATAGTACCAACAAAGACACTCATAAACATGTTAGCATATTAGCTCATGCTAACTACGCTAGCTTCTTTACATTCAAATAAAATAGTAAACATACAAGACAACTTGTATTTTATTAGTAAGTAATTAAACAAAGGCTCCTAATTTAGCTGCTGACATATGCAGTAACATATTTCCATTCTATTATCGTGTCAACATTATTAAGGACAAGCGGTAGAAAATGAAATATTAATCTTCAGGTTCATTTACTGTTAATATCTGCTTACTTTCTCTTATAACATGTTCTATCTACACTTCTGTTAAATGTTAATCACTTATTCTTCTGTTGTTTGATACTTTACATTAGTTTTGGATGATACCACACATTTGGGTATCAACCCGATACCAAGTAGTTACAGGATCATACCTTGGTCACATTCAAAGTTCTCATGTGTCCAGGGACAGGTTTCCTGACTTTATAAACATAATGTGAATTTAAAAAAAACGAAAGATGTGATGCCAAAAAATATTGACGTAATCATAGATACGTTCTTGTACTTGGTATCATTACAGTGGATGATAGGCGTAGATCCACCAATGGCGTTTATTTACATTTGACGCAGATAATGGATTTTCCAGAATTATCCTAGTAAATGTGTCTAATAACATCTGAATCGCTCCCACTGCGCTTGTGTGTAGTGAAGCATGTTTAACTATTCCTCGTCCTGCAGGGATGATACTTGTAATAAACTTACTTTATTTGTCGCCATGGAGGCGAGGATTAGTGATTTAAAAGTAGCTAAAACACTGCTGACGGCGTATGGATGTTTTCTGCTAGTTAGCTAGCTAGTTATGTCTTAAAGCACCTCTTCCTGAGGGCGTTTCAGTGTTATAACTTCACATTTATCGTTAGTTTTTAAGCCAAAATGCATCCGTTCTCCCTTTTTTGTTTACACACTGTCTTCTTGCAAGTACTCGGTGATTGTGCGCTGCCGAACATGCTCGTCTGCTCGTAAAACCAGCAATGACGACGACGTGACGACAATGGGACTGGTACTATTCAGAGGTGGTATCGTACCGTATATGATTCATTAGTATTACGGTACTATAGGGATAAGTGGTAGAAAAATGGATGGATGGATATACCATTACCAGTATACCGAACAACCCTGATATATATTAAACATTACTTTGCTTTTTTCATTTTGCAGATATATTTTGTGGACATCAGTACATGTGTGCTGTGCATCTAAACAGATGTGTCTTTAGTTTTAGATGACCGTCATGTTTTTTCTAAACATTCCCCCCCTCGGTCGCTCTGTCCAAGCCCGGCCCTGACCGGCTAATCCAGGGGTCACCAGGTAGTCCGTAAGGACCAGATGAGTCGCCCGCTGTTCTAAAAATAGCTCAAATAGCAGCACTTACCAGTGAGCTGCCTCTATTTTTTTTAAATTTTATTTATTTACTAGCAAGCTGGTCTCGCTTTGCTCGACATGTTTAATTCTAAGAGAGACTAAACTCAAATAGAATTTGAAAATCCAAGAAAATATTTTAAAGATTTGGTCTTCACTTCACTTTTACTTTGCTTCTTATATCTTTCAGAAAGTCAATTTTAGAGAAAAAATACAACCTTAAAAATGATTTTAGGATTTTTGAACACACCTTTTAAATTCCTTCCTCTTCTTTCCTGACAATTTAAATCAACCCTTCCATCCATCCATCTTCTTCCGCTTATCCGAGGTCGGGTCGCGGGGGCAGCAGCCTAAGCAGGGAAACCCAGACTTCCCTCTCCCCAGCCACTTCGTCTAGCTCTTCCCGGGGGATCCCGAGGCGTTCCCAGGCCAGCCGGGAGACATAGTCTTCCCAACGTGTCCTGGGTCTTCCCCGTGGCCTCCTACCAGCTGGACGTGCCCTAAACACCTCCCTAGGGAGGCGTTCGGGTGGCATCCTGACCAGATGCCCGAACCACCTCATCTGGCTCCTCTCCATGTGAAGGAGCAGCGGCTTTACTTTGAGTTCCTCCCGGATGGCAGAGCTTCTCACCCTATCTCTAAGGGAGAGACCCAAACTCATTTCGGCCGCTTGTACCCGTGATCTTATCCTTTCGGTCATGACCCAAAGCTCATGACCATAGGTGAGGATGGGAACGTAGATCGACCGGTAAATTGAGAGCTTTGCCTTCCGGCTCAGCTCCTTCTTCACCACAACGTATCGGTACAACGTCCGCATTACTGAAGACGCCGCACCGATCCGCCTGTCGATCTCACGATCCACTCTTCCCTCACTCGTGAACAAGACTCCTAGGTACTTGAACTCCTCCACTTGGGGCAGGGTCTCCTCCCCAACCCGGAGATGGCACTCCACCCTTTTCCGGGCGAGAACCATGGACTCGGACTTGGAGGTGCTGATTCTCATTCCGGTCGCTTCACACTCGGCTGCGAACCGATCCATTTAAATCAATGTTCAAGTAAATTTATTTTTATATTGTAAAGAATAATAATACATTTTTTATTTAATTCTTCATTTTAGCTTCTGTTTTTTCGACAAAGAATATTTGTGAAATATTTATTCAAACTTATTATGAATAAAATAAAAAAATAAATTCTGGCAAATCTAGAAAGTCTGTAGAATCAAATTTAAATCTTATTTCAAAGTCTTTTGAATTTCTTTTAAAATTTTTGTTTTGGAAAATCTAGAAGAAATAAGGATTTGTCTTTGTTAGAAATATAGCTTGGTGAAGTGTGAATTATATTTATATAGCGCTTTTCTCTAGTGACTCAAAGCGCTTTACATAGTGGAACTCAATATCTAAGTTACATTTAAAGCAGTGTGGGTGGCACTGGGAGCAGGTGGGTAAAGTGTCTTGCCCAAGGACACAACGGCAGTGACTAGGAAGGCGGAAGCGGGAATCGAACCTACAACCCTCAAGTTGCTGGCACGGCCGATACACCAACCGAGCTATACCGCCCCTCAACTGACACACGGCTGCATGATCAGTGCTCGCGCTGCACGGATGAGAATCTTCCATTTCGCAATTGCAAAACTACGGTGTAGTGGCTTCGATAATGGGAACCGGTTTTTAAAAAGGGATTTGAATCCACGGAATTGGTCCTTTTCTTATCGAAGCCCTTTTTGTTATATATTCTAACAAAGTGCAGATTGGATTTTAACCTATTTACAACATGTCAACAAAAATATATATTGTGAGAAATCATTAAGATGATGTAATGCCGACGTTGTACCGATCCGTTGTGGTGAAGAAGGAGCTGAGCCGGAAGGCAAAGCTCTCAATTTACCGGTCGATCTACGTTCCCATCCTCACCTATGGTCATGAGCTTTGGGTCATGACCGAAAGGATAAGATCACGGGTACAAGCGGCTCCTCCACATGGAGAGGAGCCAGATGAGGTGGTTCGGGCATCTGGTCAGGATGCCACCCGAACGCCTCCCTAGGGAGGTGTTTAGGGCACGTCCAACCGGTAGGAGGCCACGGGGAAGACCCAGGACACGTTGGGAAGACTATGTCTCCCGGCTGGCCTGGGAACGCCTCGGGATCCCCCGGGAAGAGCTAGACGAAGTGGCTGGGGAGAGGGAAGTCTGGATTTCCCTGCTTAGGCTGCTGCCCCCGCGACCCGACCTCGGAAGAAGATGGATGGATGGATGGCATTAAGATTATCAGTGTTTCCACAAAGATAAATATCATTAATTATTAATAATAACAAGGGCTTCACGGTGGCAGAGGGGTTAGTGCGTCTGCCTCACAATACGAAGGTCCTACAGTCCTGGGTTCGAATCCAGGCTCGGGATCTTTCTGTGTGGAGTTTGCATGTTCTCCCCGTGAATGCGTGGGTTCCCTCCGGGTACTCCGGCTTCCTCCCACTTCCAAAGACATGCACCTGGGGATAGGTTGATTGGCAACACTAAATTGGCCCTAGTGTGTGAATGTTGTCTGTCTATCTGTGTTGGCCCTGCGATGAGGTGGCGACTTGTCCAGGGTGTTCCCCGCCTTCCGCCCGATTGTAGCTGAGATAGGCGCCAGCGCCCCCCGCGACCCCAAAAGGGAATAAGCGGTAGAAAATGGATGGATGGATTAATAATAACATAGAATTAAAGGCAAATTGGCTATTTCTGGCAATTTATTGAAGTGTGTATCAAACTGGTAGCCCTTCGCATTAATCAGTACCCAAGTAGTAGCTCTTGGTTTCAAAAAGGTTGGTGACCCCTGTGCTCATCCTTCATCAATCACTGCTCAGCTCATCTTTTATTTTTCTTTCCATTTTTCCACAATCTCCAACAACGCCGACCACTCTTTGCTTATTGAATCCCTCCAAGTTAAAAAGGCACCGTTGGCCAGCGGCGAGGGGAAACGGGCCGTCTTTAAATAGCCAATGTGGTGGTTGACTAATGACTCTGCTCTCTGGCTAGCCTTGAGCTACCAAACATTGCGCGGTTTGGTGAAGACTTTTTTTTGGCTGGTTCCCATTAAGACGTTGCTCTTATACCATCACACTTTTTTCTTTTTTTTTTTTTCCTCTCCCTTTCAAATTCAGAGAGACAGCGGTTGCTGAGTGGTTATGAGTGTGCATAACACATCCGCTGCTCAGCAGAAGGAGTTTGAACAAGGCTATAAAAAGGCAAGAGTCTGCTCTTCTCTCAATCACATTGCAGGCTTTCATGCCAAAAAAGCAGCGTAAAAGAGATGTCCCTCGTAAATTTGAGGTGTAAACTCCATACTTGTATTACTGAGAAATGAAAGGTATTGTATTTCCTTGAATTGCCGCCGGGGCACTAATTAATTTAAAACCTCTTCTCACTCCGGCGTTTACCAAAGGCATGCGGTAAAGGCGAGCATGCGCTAATTATTTTAAAACCTCTTCTCACTCCGGCGCTTACCAAAGGCATGCGGTAAAATTAGGCCTTCGCTTATAAATTGAGTATGATGTAATGATAAAGAATCTGGGTATTATCTTCGACCCAACTCTCTCCTTTGAGTCACACATTAAAAGCGTTACTAAAACAGCCTTCTTTCATCTCCGTAATATCGCTAAAATTCGCTCCATTCTGTCCACTAAAGACGCTGAGATCATTATCCATGCGTTTGTTACGCCTCGTCTCGATTACTGTAACGTATTATTTTCGGGTCTCCCCATGTCTAGCATTAAAAGATTACAGTTGGTACAAAATGCGGCTGCTAGACTTTTGACAAGAACAAGAAAGTTTGATCACATTACGCCTGTACTGTATATACCTTTATATACATATATACATACATATATACCTGTACTGGCTCACCTGCACTGGCTTCCTGTGCACTTAAGATGTGACTTTAAGGTTTTACTACTTACGTATAAAATACTACACGGTCTAGCTCCAGCCTATCTTGCCGATTGTATTGTACCATATGTCCCGGCAAGAAATCTGCGTTCAAAGGACTCCGGCTTGTTAGTGATTCCCAAAGCCCAAAAAAAGTCTGCGGGCTATAGAGCGTTTTCCGTTCGGGCTCCAGTACTCTGGAATGCCCTCCCGGTAACAGTTCGAGATGCCACCTCAGTAGAAGCATTTAAGTCTCACCTTAAAACTCATTTGTATACTGTAGCCTTTAAATAGACTCCCTTTTTAGACCAGTTGATCTGCTGTTTCTTTTCTTTTTCTTCTATGTCCCACTCTCCCCTGTGGAGGGGGTCCAGTCCGATCCGGTGGCCATATACTGCTTGCCTGTACTGCTTGCCTGTGTATCGGCTGGGGACATCTCTGCGCTGCTGATCCGCCTCCGCTTGGGATGGTTTCCTGCTGGCTCCGCTGTGAACGGGACTCTCGCTGCTGTGTTGGATCCCCTTTGGACTGGACTCTCGCGACTGTGTTGGATCCATTATGGATTGAACTTTCACAGTATCATGTTAGACCCGCTCGACATCCATTGCTTTCCTCCTCTCCAAGGTTCTCATAGTCATCATTGTCACCGACGTCCCACTGGGTGTGAGTTTTCCTTGCCCTTATGTGGGCCTACCGAGGATGTCGTGGTGGTTTGTGCAGCCCTTTGAGACACTAGTGATTTAGGGCTATATAAGTAAACATTGATTGATTGATTGATTGATTGATTTAATAAAAAAATTTTTTTCTATGGTCTTACCTTTACTTATAAATGAAGTCCATGCGCAGCTCCTTCTGATCAAAAGCATCGATAACTTGTGTATAGAAGTCTTCCTTATCTTTCTTCAGTTTTAAAGTCTCTTTGTCTCGATGGAGATCTTCCTTTATTACCTCCTGCTTCGATTGAAAGTCCAGTTTAGAAAACGGTTTTATTTTAGATATGTTATCCTCCATGTTAAAAGTGCAAGCGAGAGGAAAAAAAAAACGATCGCTGCTTGTTTTCACTTTTTCTGCAGCCGAGTAGTCGCAAGAAGGATCACTAGCGGGGCGGCACGGCGCAGTGGGTAGAGCGGACGTGCCAGAAACCTGAGGGTTGCAGGTTCGCTTCCCACCTGTTGACATCCAAAAAAGCGCTGCTGTTGTGTCCTTGGGCACAATGATGAATGAATGATTGGTGGTGGTCGGAGGGGCCGTAGGCGCAAACTGGCAGCCACGCTTCCGTCAGTCTACCCCAGGGCAGCTGTGGCTACAGATGTAGCTTACCACCACCAGGTGTGAATGATTGATGGGTTCCAACTTCTCTGTGAGCGCTTTGAGTATCTAACAATAGAAAAGCGCGATATAAATCTAATCCATTATTATTATTATTATTATTATCTACCACCAGGAGGCGTGAGTCATTTAATGACTCATATTTGACACACGCACCTACGGCATATTCATAAAACATAGCTGCTTATTGTTATTTTTAGCATATTCAATAGCTTGGACCTTAAATCCTACTGAATAGCTCTTAATCTTCTTCCCTTTATGCGATTTCAAATGATTGAAATCAGCCTCCTCCATTTTGAAAATGATGACAGGTGAAGTGTCACTCGTGACGTGACAAGTTTGACCCGGCGGAAATTCTAGGCATATGCTAATTATTTGGCGAAACGAGTTTGACCCGGCGGAAATTCTAGACCAGGGGTGCCCATTACGTCGATCGCGATCGACTGGTCGATCTCGGAGGGTGTGTCAGTCGATCTCAAGCCAGGCATTAAAAAATAGACATAAAAATGAGCAATCATCAATCATACCAAGACTTCACTTTCGTCAGTTGTTTGACATTCTCTGCACCCGAGGATCTTGTGAGATGACGCTGGCTGCTGCGAGCTCATATTTAAGAAAAAAATCACTAACAGGGCGGACGCAGAGAAACACATTTTATTTCTAGAGACTCCGTACCTACTGTCAAAACTCTAAAGACCGACTGCACAGTTCCTGTCTTCACCATAAAAGACCTGTTTCATCCTGCCTGTGCTAACAAAATAAGAGTCTCAGAAAGCTAGCGTGCACAAGCTAGCAAGCTACGGAGTTTGATGCCAATGTATTTCTCCCCCGCCCTCAGCAACCGCTTTCTCACTTGCTTGCCCACCCGCACAGTCACTGACGTCACTCACCTGCTGCCAGACATTAAAGGGCCACACACACATATGCTACTCTCATAACAAAGTGTTTAAAAACGAGTATGCAAGTTGGACAAATGAGATGCCAGATCCAACCACTTTCATGTGGTATTGGACAGAAAGGAGGACTTTTTTTTCCCTCCATTTGAAAATGTGGGCGTTATCATCATTACTGTCTGATTCCAATCAATGCAAGTCATCAGAATCAGGTAATACACCAACTTATATTCTTGTCTTCGTGAAAGAAAGGAATCTATGTGTTAAACATGCTTGTATTATCATTAAACACCATTAACGTGTTAACAAAAATGTCTCTTTCATAAATAAATAAATATAAATTATAAATAGGAATGAGGTAGATCCCCTCGAGTTGGTCAATTGAAAAGTAGCTCGCCTGCAGAAAAAGTGTGAGCGCCCCTGTTCTAGACATTCGCTAATAAAAATAATATTTTGCGAAACGAGTTTGACCCGGCGTTAATCCTGAGCCGGCGGTAATGCTAAGCGTGTGCTAATTATTTTGCGAAACGAGTTTGACCCTGCAGTAATTCTAGGCAGGCGCCTACTATATACCCGGCGACAATTCAAGGAAATACGGTAACTTGAAATAGTGCATTTGCATGAAACACCATCTCTTAGAAACAGTCATTTTTGGTTACTGGCCGAATCTACAGTCGTCTCACCTGCTTCTCTCCTTTCCGTCCATGCCGGCTGGTCCGTCCTCCATAGCCTGCCTTCTCTCCCCAGGTTTCTACTGGCTGGCCCGCTTCTCAAGCCACGTTCTCGGGTCGTCGCGGCGGATGACGTAAACAGGTTGGTGTGCGTTAGGGAAGGGGACGTCCTGTTCAGGTGACCGGAGTCAATGTCTTCCGCATCGTCGTCTTCTTGCTCGGAGAGGATCGTTCGACTTGTATGTCCTCTGAAAGATCCCCAGCCGGAGTTTGGGAATGTTGCACCCCCAGGTTTGGTCCAACTCTGGCCAAGGCCACCCCACCCTCCCCCAAACAAAGACAAGTGAGAGGAGCCCAGTCCCACTGAGAAAAGAGACGCAGGTCTAGAGCTCTCTGACAAAGATGATGATGTGCCAACCGAGAAGGAATTATTTCCATTCTCACGTAGCCAAGGTGACTCTTTGGACAGCACGCCGTCCATTCGTCTTGTCCCTTTTTTTCCTCCTCCTTGCCTCAAACTTAACCTTGACTTTAAACCAGAAAACCGCTCTCTCGCCACCACTTCTCCCTCTTCGCGATCATGTAACGCTTCGTCATTTACGTTTCGTTCACAAGGCTTCTGCCTATGTTTATGTTTGTGTTCACTCTGCCCGCAGTTGCACGGAAGGCTTGATGTGTACCCTAAGTTGAGGCCCCCTCCACTCCCTTCAATGTCACTCACTAAAGCTCCCTCCCTCAGCAGCCTGCTCCTCCGCCTGTGGAACCTGGCTGGGTTGAGGAGGAAGTGGGCATGATGGGGCTGTTGCGGTGCGTACTGGTGAGGAGAGGAAAGTGGGTATGAACCGGGAAGGTGGTGGTAAAGTGTTGTGGCCGGAGGGTAGCTGCTGTAGAAGCTCATATTCTCAATGCTCTCCTGGAACTTCGATGGGCAGCCACACTGCCTGAGCTCTGGCTTTCTGTTGCAATGCGCCGGCTGACAAGGGTAGAAAGGCTGAGGGGGGAAGGTTGGATTAGCAGCAAAAGACGGAGGGTGAGGAGAATAGAAGCCATTCAGATTGATCCTGAATACGTTGGAGCGGTGAGAATGTGAGGAGTGATGGCGCCTTCCTACAAGTGTGTTCCCACTTGCGTCAAAACCCTGTGCCAGTTCCGTCCTTGCCCAGCCTTTTCGACCAATGTGGATGTCACTGAATTGACTGATGAGCTCTTCCAGTTCAGACAGAAACTCTGGATCCTGCATGAGCAGCTGCTGGTGTTTCTTTTTGTGTTTATTTTTCTGTTTCTTCAGTGCACTGTGACCAAGGCAAGGGAAGTATTCTGAATGAGTGCACTTGTGTCCAGGGTAGGGGCACGAGCAAGAACATGAAGTGGGACAGCTGTAATCCCTTCGCTTGTGCCTATGCCGGTGTCGCTCCATGGTTGATGAGTTACTGATTGGATTCTTGAGTCTGGCCATAACAAAACGAGAGGAGCTGTCCCCAAGAGAAGCATGTTTCGGACCACCTAGAATTGCTCCTGATGCTTGACCCAACCTGAGCCTACCACCCCTAAACTCCGCCCGCTCACAAACGCTGTTGTTATCAGTTCCAATTCCACTATCACTAGGCAAAGTCTCCTCACTGTGAGATTCACTCCTGGGGGACGGTGTCGGGTCTTTAAGGTGGCCTGGGGAGCCGGGAGTCGGATGGAGTGGAGGGGTGTGAGAAGAGAGCTTACATGACGACTGATGAAAAGGGAAGTTGTGCCTGCCCTGGCATGGACAACTCTTCTTTACAAAGGGGGAGAGGGAGGAGCAGGATAGGGGTCTAGGTGAAGTGCAGGAAGACGACGGGGACGGTAGAGAGAACAGGGGAGGAAAGACCAAAGTAGATGTTGGTTCGGTGACACTTCCCTCACTGTAAGGACTCTGTGCCCCACTGGAGTGTGTAAGAGATGGGGAGGGAAACGGGTGGGCGAGAGGCGGCTGGGACTGGTGAGACGTAAAGAGAGAGGTTTCTGTGGGCTGGTTAAACAAAGACGATTGAGTGAAACTGTTGGATTTCATATGAGTCGTTTGTGCTTTAGGCTTGCGCCCTCTTCTCTTGCCCATGTAGATGGTTCCTCTCTTACTGACATTGATCTGAGGGCCCAGCTTGGCCCCAAAGGAGGAGGACAGGGCAGAGAGCGTGGGTACTATTGCAGGTTCAGTCGACTTGTATGTTCTTGGATTGTTGTCTGCACCTTTAGTTCTTCTGCTCTCCTTCCCTGTGTAGCTGGTCATCATCACCTTCTGAAGCCGCCTCTTCTTTTTTTTCTTTCTCTCCTCAATCAGCTTCTTGATCTTTAACTGCTTGTTTCCCTTTTCAGGAGAAGGATGAGGATCTGTGCCATCATCTGTGACGTCTGTTGGACTCAAAGGTTGTTTGCGAGGACGCCCTCGTCTTTTCGGGCTGGACTCTAGTATGGGGCTTCTTGGAACATTGTCACACCCTAGAAAGGCGATCTCCTCAGGTGAAAGTCGAAGAGGAGGTTCGTTGTACATCATGGAATGGGATTTAGGGCGGCCCCTTTTTCTGGTGGGAGTCGCAGGGCTTTTTGGAGCAGGCGGGTTGGGTTCTAATGTGGAGTGATTTCGTTTTGGGGATGATGGTTTAATTGAGGAAGACACGGAGGGGGAGTTGTTGGTTGGGAAACAAGAGGGAGTCAGCTCTTCAGTCTGCTGATTTGTGGCCTTGGGATTCTGGCAGACAATGGTTTGAGAATCATCGTCCTGATTTTCAGCCCTCTGAGCCCGATGCACCAGCTTTGTCCAGCTTGGCCGTCTAGCTTTGCGTTTCTTAAGCGGTCTGCTGTCTTGCTCCCGGGGATAAGATTGGGGAGAAAGAGGAGGGAGAACAGACAATACGGGATGTTTGGGTGGCTCAGTTGAATGTCTGGAGACTTCTTTCTCTTTTGACTTGCTGCCGTCGCAAGTTGTTGCTTGCAGTACGGTAATATCTCTCATGTCTGATCTTCCTTCTTGTGTTTTATGTAATTTACCCCTGCTGCCCGATTTGGTGTCCTCTTTTCTGATCTTATCCTTGTGTTTCTCGGCTTTTTCTCCAGTCCTTAGTTCCTCACCACCTTTATGGTCAGACATGAATTGCTCTTTAATGTGCCTTGATTTGCTCTCTTTTTTCTTCTTTTTCATTTCTTCCTTTCTGCTATCACCTTTCACTATCTTTACTTCCAGACCATCTCCTTTTGGTTTTCTGGCTTTCCGTTTCTCTTTCCTTATCATACGCTCTTTGTCTCTCTTTTGGTCTTTGGAGAAGGGTAGTGAAGGATCCCGAACTGGTGAGACGGACCTATCCAAAGTAGGGAAGGATTTAGATTTTGCTGTTGTCGGAGGAGAGCTACCTTTTTGCGGCAAACGGAGCTCTGTTTGAGAGGAACTCGGAGGTGTGGCGGGCGTGTCCGCAGAAGGAACAGGGGAAGAGCTCCTGTGTTTCCCTCCTTTGAGTTGTGTGGTGTCTCCAAGGTTGTCTTCGGAGCATCTCCCATTCGAAAGACCCTTCTGTTTCTTAGTCTGCACCGCACCATTGTGTTTCTTGTTGATCTCCCTTTCAGGCGGAGTTTCGGTGCATGTCGCGGAGGGCGTAGCTGAAGATTTCTGGTCTGTTGAGGGCGACGAAGGTTTGAGACCCGCAGTGACTAGCTGGTCAAGGACGCTTTGAGTCTTCTCTATTTTTACTCTCTCAGACGAGCTGGAAGTTGACTCCGTGTTAGCGGCCGGTTTGAGCAGAACCTGGAAGTGGAAAAAAAAAAAAAAGCAATCTCTGATTATTGGGCTAGTCCATCCATCCATCCATCATCTTCCGCTTATCCGAGGTCGGGTCGCGGGGGCAACAGCCTAAGCAGGGAAACCCAGACTTCCCTCTCCCCAGCCACTGCGTCTAGCTCTTCCCGGGGGATCCCGAGGCGTTCCCAGGCCAGCCGGGAGACATAGTCTTCCCAACGTGTCCTGGGTCTTCCCCGTGGCCTCCTACCGGTTGGACGTGCCCTAAACACCTCCCTAGGGAGGCGTTCGGGTGGCATCCTGACCAGATGCCCGAACCACCTCATCTGGCTCCTCTCGATGTGGAGGAGCAGCGGCTTTACTTTGAGTTCCTCCCGGATGGCAGAGCTTCTCACCCTATCTCTAAGGGAGAGACCCGCCACACGGCGGAGGAAACTCATTTCAGCCGCTTGTACCCGTGATCTTATCCTTTCGGTCATGACCCAAAGCTCATGACCATAGGTGAGGATGGGAACGTAGATCGACCGGTAAATTGAGAGCTTTGCCTTCCGGCTCAGCTGCTTCTTCACCACAACGGATCGGTACAACGTCCGCATTACTGAAGACGCCGCACCGATCCGCCTGTCGATCTCACGATCCACTCTTCCCTCACTCGTGAACAAGACTCCTAGGTACTTGAACTCCTCCACTTGGGGCAGGGTCTCCTCCCCAACCCGGAGATGGCACTCCACCCTTTTCCGGGCGAGAACCATGGACTCGGACTTGGAGGTGCTGATTCTCATTCCGGTCGCTTCAACAATTCAACTGACAACGGTGGGAGACAGAAGACAATAACTCAAATGCTTTTGTTTTTGTCCGCCCATTCAATTTGAGACTGGGAACAAAGTGACTCAATCAGGCAGAGAAAGGAGGGCACAGCAAGGAAGAGACAGAGCGAGGTGATGGAAATGGGAGAACGGAGGGGGTGACACAGAAAGGAAAGACACAAAGCAAAAGAACAAGAAGAGAGCGGGACGGGGACAGAAGTGGAGTGAAAGATAAATGAGAGCAGGTAGAGAAAGAAGAGGATGTAAAAATAGAAGAGAGGGACAGATATAGAGTGTCAGGCAAAAAGAGAACACTTTTGCTATTGGTTGCTATAAATTGCCACTAATACGGATGAGAAGGCCTGACATTTTGTACTTGTCCTGTAATTTTGGTACGCGGCAGCTTGAGTGGCGTTTGTTCAGCTAAAGCAATAAGCGTCCCCTTGGGCGATCGTCAGGACTGATGGACCAATGCCTGTAATGGCCGAGCGGTTGCTGTGCCGCTCGTCCTATTTATAGGCCAGTTTATTGAAATGTGCTGCTTGCTTTTAAGGAGTGAAACAATTACTCATTTGACCTTGGGCACCTAAAGTCTAAGTGATTTCACGTCATGTGACGCTTGGCAGTGCGTAAAAATCCCAAAACAATACACGGTTAGCCATTAAGTGCCGTTTATGTATCTGAATATTTAGAATTGTTTATCCTTTTGGAATTAACTTCAGGGAACTAGGATTTTCAATTCCATCCATCCATCCATTTTTTACCGCCTGTCCCTTTTTTGGGGTGGCAGCGAGTGCTGGAGCCTATCTCAGCTGAATTCGGGGGGAAGGCGGTGTACACCCTGGGCAAGTCGCCACCTTATCACAGGGTTTTTGCAGTACGTAATTGAAAAATAACACATTATTACATCAATATACAAACCCCGTTTCCATATGAGTTGAGAAATTATGTTGGATGTAAATATAAACTGAATACAATGATTTGCAAAACCTTTTCAACCCAAATTCAAAGACAACAAATTTGATGTTCAAACTGATAATCATTAACTTTAGAATTTGATGCCAGCTACACGTGACAAAGAAGTTGGGAAAGGTGGTGATAAATACTGATAAAGTTGAGGAATGCTCATCAAACACTTATTTGGAACATCCCACAGGTGTGCAGGCTAATTGGGAACAGGTGGGTGCCATGATTGGGTATAAAATCAGCTTCCCAAAAAATGCTTAGTCTTTCACAAGAAAGGATGGGGTGAGGTACACCCCTTTGTCCACAACTGCATGAGCAAATAGTCAAACAGTTTAAGAACAACATTTCTCAAAGTGCAATTGCATGAAATTTAGGGATTTCAACATCTACGCTCCATTCTATCATCAAAAGGTTCAGAGAATCCGGAGAAATCACTCCACGTAACCGGCATGGCCAGAAACCAACATTGAATGACAGTGACCTTTGATCCCTCAGACGGCACTGTATCAAAAACCAACATTAATCTCTGAAGGATATCACCACATGGGCTCAGGAACACTTCAGAAAACCACTGTCACTAAATACAGTTTGTCGCGACATCTGTAAGAGCAAGTTAAAGCTCTACTATGCAAAGCAAAAGCCATTTATCAACAACATCCAGAAATGCCGCCGGCTTCTCTCGGCCCGAGATCATCTCACATGGACTGATGCAAAGTGGAAAAGTGTTCTATGGTCTGACGAGTCAATATTTCAAGTTGTTTTTGGAAATATTCGACATTGTGTCATCCGGACCAAAGGGGGAGCGAACCATCCAGACTGTTATCGACGCAAAGTTCAAAAGTCAGCATCTGTGATGGTATGGGGGTGCATTAGTGCCCAAGGCATGGGTAACTTACACATCTGTGAAGGCACCATTAATGCTGAAAGGTACATACAGGTTTAGGAACATATGTTGCCATCTAAGCGCCGTCTTATTCATGGGCGCCCCTGCTTATTTCAGTAAGACAATGCCAAGCCACATTCAGCACGTGTTACAACAGCATGGCTTTGTAAAAAAAAGAGTGCGGGTACTTTCCTGACCCGCCTGCAGTCCAGACCTGTCTCCCATCGAAAATTTGTGGCGCATTATGAAGCGTAAAATACGACAGCGGAGACCACGGACTGTTGAACGACTGAAGCTCTACATAAAACAAGAATGGGAAAGAATTCCACTTTCAAAGCTTCAACAATTAGTTTCCTCAGTTCCCAAACATTTGAGTGTTTTTAAAAGAAAAGGTGATGTGACACAGTGGTGAACATGCCCTTTCCCAACTACTTTGGCACATGGTGCAGCCATGAAATTCTAAGTTAATTATTATTTGCAAAAAAAACTTTGAACATCAAATATCTTGTCTTTGCAGTGCATTCAACTGAATATGGGTTGAAAAGGATTTGCAAATCATTGTATTCTGTTTATATTTACATCTAACACAATTTCCCAGCTTATATGGAAACTGGGTTTGTATTATTGCAATCCACAAGCGTTTAACAATTTGGAAATATGTGTGAGTAGTAAGCATGCCACAAAAGATGGTCTTCAGGCTCTGGCTTCTCCTTGGCACTATTGCTAGCAAAAAGATGTATTTTTTTTTTTGTTAATCGAGATGACACGGGGCACGAGAAACCCCTAATATCACTCACTTTTAAAATGTACTGTCGGGCTAAACAACTTGGGAAAAAAATGAAATTGTGATTTTTTTTTTTTCTTTCCTCCCCTTAATAATAATAGTGTTTAATATGCAAGTGTGTGGGCTTCACGGTGGAAGAGGGGTTAGTGCGTCTGCCTCACAATACAAAGGTCCTGCAGTCCTGGGTTCAAATCCAGGCTCGGGATCTTTCTGTGTGGAGTTTGCATGTTCTCCCCGTGACTGCGTGGGTTCCCTCCGGGTACTCCGGCTTCCTCCCACTTCCAAAGACATGCACCTGGGGATAGGTTGATTGGCAACACTAAATTGGCCCTAGTGTGTGAATGTTGTCTGTCTATCTGTGTTGGCCCTGCGATGAGGTGGCGACTTGTCCAGGGTGTACCCCGCCTTCCGCCCGATTGTAGCTGAGATAGGCACCAGCGCCCCCCGTGACCCCAAAAGGGAATAAGCGGTAGAAAATGGATGGATCGATGGAGTCACTAGAGAAAGTAACTATATCCGGTTGTGGTCCAAAGTTTACATACACTTGTAAAGAACATAATGTCATGGCTGTCTTGAGTTTCCAATCATTTCTACAACTCTTATTTTTTGTGATAGAGTAATTGGAGCACATACTTGTTGGTTACAAAAAAACATTCATGAAGTTTGGTTCTTTTATGAATTTATTATGGGTCTACTGAAAATGTGAGCAAATCTGCTGGGTCAAAAGTATACATACAGCAATGTTAATATTTGCTTACATGTCCCTTGGCAAGTTTCACTGCAATAAGGCGCTTTTGGTAGCCATCCACAAACTTCTGGTTGAATTTTTGACCACTCCTCTTGACTAAATTTGTGAAGTTCAGCTGAATGTGTTGGTTTTCTGACATGGACTTGTGGCCAAACAGCTCAAATTGTGTTTCATCTGACATCACATGGAAAGAGATAAAACCTTCTGTAGGAAAGCTCTGTGGTCAGATGAACCAAAAATGTAGCTGTTCGGCCAGCAATATGTTGGGAGGAGAAAAGGTGAGGCCTTTAATCCCAAGAACACCACTCCTACTGTCAAGCATGGTGGTGGTAGTATTATGCTCTGGGCCTGTTTAGCTGCCAAATGGAACTGGTGCTTTACAGAGAGTAAATAGGACAATGAAAAAGGAAGATTACCTCCAAAACTCTTCAGTACAACTTAAAATCATCAGTCCAGAGCAGGGGTAGGGAACCTATGGCTCTCGAGCCAGATGTGGGTCTTTTGAGGACTGCATCTGGCTCTCGGATAAATCTGAGCTTACGTTGCTTAACACGATAAGTAATGAATAATTCCGCTGGTAATCCATCCATTTTCTACCGCCTGTCCTGTTCGTTTTAACACTGCATTCACAGTGTTAAAAATAACGTTCAAAATATAAAACATTCTCATGCATTTTAATCCATCCATCCAATTTCTAGAAGTCCCATTCATGGTAAGAAGTTTTTTATTTATTATTGGTTAGCTTCAGAATAAGAGTGTTATCAAAAAGAACAAGAGACTTATTATACTTTAAAAATGTTGGTCGTACTTAAAAATGCACACATTTAGTTGTATTCAGTGTTAAAAAAGATTACATGGCTCTCACGGAAATACATTTTAAAATATTTGGCTTAAATGGCTCTCTCTGTCAAAAAGGTTCCCGACCCCTGGTCCAGAGGTTGGGTCTTGGGCGCAGTTGGGTGTTCCAACAGGACAAGGACCCCAAATACACGTCAAACGTGGTAAATGAATGTCTAAATCAGGCTAGAATTAAGGTTTTAGAAAAGCCTTCCCAATGTCTTGACTTAAAGGTGTGGACAATGCTGAAGAAACAAGTCCGTGTCAGAATACCAACACATTTAGCTGAACTGAACCAATTTTGTCAAGAGGAGTGGTCAAAAATTCAACCAGAAGCTTGTGGATGGCTACCAAAAGGGCTTTATTGCTGTAAAACTTGCCAAAGGACATGTAAGCAAATATTAACATGGTTGTACGTATATTTCCCTTGTGGAGGGGGTCCGGTCCGATCCGGTGGCCATGTACTGCTCGCCTGTGTATCGGCTGGGGACATCTCTGCGCTGCTGATCCGCCTCCGCTTGGGATGGTTTCCTGTGAACGGGACTCTCGCTGCTGTGTTGGATCCGCTTTGGACTGGACTCTCGCGACTGTGTTGGATCCATTGTGGATTGAACTTTCACAGTATCATGTTAGACCCGCTCGACATCCATTGCTTTCCTCCTCTCCAAGGTTCTCATAGTCATCATTGTCACCGACGTCCCACTGGGTGTGAGTTTTCCTTGCCCTTATGTGGGCCTACCGAGGATGTCGTAGTGGTTTGTGCAGCCCTTTGAGACACTAGTGATTTAGGGCTATGTAAGTAAACATTGATTGATTGATTGATTGATTTTGGACCCAGCAGATTTGCTCACATTTTCAGTAGACCCATAAATCATTCATAAAAGAACCAAACTTCATGAATGTTTTTTGTGACCAACAAGTATGTGCTCCAATCACTCTATCACAAAAAAATAAGAGTTGTAGAAATTATTGGAAACTTTTGATCGTGACTGTATAAACGGACATTACGCTGGTAAGTTACTTTCAGCACAACCTGCACAGAATGAAAACCAGTGGTGCACGCGCTTGTTTGCAACTATCAAGAGACCCGCTTATAGCTACTGGGTACTAGCCCATGTCCTACTATGCTATTAACTTGAAAATAGAAGCAGGACAAAACAACAAATAAAAAATAAAGGCTAAAGTCGGCAGTGTGGGAACATTTCGGGTACTTAAAAAATTACCAATGAAGGCAATTGCTCACCCGTTTGTTGAATCATCTTAAATAAAGTTGCGGCTAAAGAGTCTAATACGACCCGTAACATGCAGCCTTACACGGCAAAGTCAAGGTAAAATATAATAAGTGAGTTAAATTACGTTAGTACAAGTAGCATTTTTTATATCCTAAGCCTTATTTGCAATGCAGTTGCACTTCCAAGTCATTAGATGGCAGTACTGTACAGGCCACGTGTATCAAACTCAAGGCCCAGGGGCCAAATCTGGCCCGTCACATAATTTCAAGTAGCCCGCAAAAGCCTGGAAATAATTTTTTTCATTAAAGTACTTAATTTTTTTTCTTACTAAAAGTATTTGGTTTTTTCCATTATGACAATAAAAAAATATATGTACAAAGGATGTAAAAAAATATATATTTATTTTCAATTGAATTTCCATGTTCCTTTGCAATGATTCTTAATCAATTAAAAAAAAATATATAACAGAATTTAAATTAAATATCTCACATTTAAAAAAAAAAATGTTTGAATATAACAAATACCAAAATATCTGATTGACTTATGATTTCAAAGCAAGTTATCCTTAAAATTGTACACTGAAAAAATGACAATAGATGTTTTCTGTAAAATTTCTGCGACTGAGCTGCCTTTTTTTTTTTTTTTTTAACCATAAAAATAACTTTGTTACCATTTTTCCATTTACAGGAATACATTATAAAAACAAAAACTGCAGATATTATAGTAAAAAGCTAGTTAATTTTACCGTAAAAAACATTGTTACTGTTTTTCCATTTCGTTTATAGTAATAAACTGTGGAAAAACACCACCAATTTTACGGTAAAATTTTGACAACTATGCTGCCAGCTTTTTTACACTAAAATCAAAATTTTTTTTTTTACAGCATTCTCGATTCAAACCGATTCTTGCAATATGTGTGGTATTATCTTTTTTTTTCAATGCTTTATTTTAAATATGTGAAAACTACATTACGCTAAAAGCACTAGATGATAAAAAAAACCCTTTGTATGTTTGAAAAGCAGTAGGAAGAAGCATTTGCTTATTAATTCCTACCTCTTTTCCATTGGTTATCTTAGACCCAGTGTTCCTTTTATTAATTAATTTATTTTATTTATTCTCAACAAAAACAACAATCACTCACTAAAAACTCTCAACCAAAACAACAGTCACCACAAAAATATAATGAACATTTTTCAAAACAGGTTACAAGTTAGAAAAGCTCCTTCTGGTTGCATGGAAATGGTTTAATAACGTATTTTCAAAAATGTATTCTTATAAAAAGAAAAAAAAATACTTGATTTAAAAATTAAATTTGGAAAATGATAATTCGATTTTAAATTAGAATAAATAAGAATCACGATTCAGATTTTTTTATGCACCCCTATATATACTGTACATGTATTTCTTTATATAGATACATATTCATATATATTTGGAGAAAAGCTCAAGAACCCCCATGACCCCGAAAGGGATAAGCCACTTGAACTTGAGGGGCCACTAGAACTACAATGTGGCCCTCAATGAAAGCGATTTTGACATGCCCGATATAAGCTATCTATGCTATGTTGTCAAATTAGGAAATAGGAAGCTGACTAGGTCATGTTGTGCCCTACAAAGTGTTTATGCTGTAAAAATTGTGCTTATTACACGTCAGCTGTTTGATTGTAACATTCATCTTAGTTGGAGGAAGCTGAATATGTTATGTTGCTCCCTACAAAGTATTTATGCTGTAAGTATTGTGCTCATTACACACCAGCTGTGTGATTGTAACATTCATCTTAGTTGTAGTTTTCATTACCAAACTTGGAAGTGTAGGAATCGCCACATAAAATCGCTAATGCTAATAGTAGCCTTCCATCCATCCAATTTCTACCGCTTGTCCCTTTTAGGGTCGCGGGGGGTCACTGGAGCCTATTTCAGCTGCATTCAGGCAGAAGCCGGGGTACACCCTGGACAAGTCGGCACCTCATCACAGCTAATGTCAATGGTAAATCCAATGTAAATTAGCATTAAGCTAGCATATTTTGGAAGAGTGGAGCCTTACTTTACGTTCAAACGTTTTCTACCAGGCATACTTGCTTTTTGTTGTTTAAAATTGCAACATTACTTAGAGCAGTGTTTTTCAACCCCTGTGCCGCGAGATACAGTCTGGTATGCAGTGGGAAACTATGTAAGTTCACCTAATTGGTATAAAAATATTTTTTTGCAAACCAGTAATTGTAGTCCGCAAATGATGTGTTGTTGGGTGTCAGTACTGTCTAGAACTCGGCAATACTCTTCCATATCAGTAGGTGGTAGCCGGTAGTTAATTGCTTTGTAGATGTCAAACAGCGGGAGGCATTGTGCAGGTAAAAAGGTATCTAATGTTTAAACCCAAAGTGAACAAAAGGTTGAGTGCCCCTAAGAAAAGGCATTGAAGATTAGGGAAGGCTACGCAGAACGAAACTAAAACTGAACTGGCTGCAAAGTAAACAAAAACAGAACGCTGGACGACAGCAAAGACTTACTGTGGAGCAGATGAAAATGACAATCAACAATGTCTCCAGAAAGACCGATAGCGTCCGCACAATTTAAATAATCTTGATTGCCAAAACAAAGCACGTGCGGGGAATAGCACTCAAGGGAAGACATGAAAATGTTACAGGACAATACCAAAGAAACGGGAAAAGCCACCAAAACAGGAGCGCAAGACTAGAAGTAAAACACTACACACAGGAAAACAGCAAAAAAGTCCAAATAAGTCATGGTGTGATGTGACAGGTGGTGATAGTACACCTACTTTGAGACAAGAGCTATAGTGATTGGTTATGGTTTAACCGTTTAAAGTCATACCCAACAATTGCAAGAACGGCTTTTTATCGTCGATATCGATTTTTATGATTTCCGCTGGTGTTCCGCTGGATTTTTCCAATGAAAAAAATGTGCCTTAACTCAAAAAAGGTTGAAATACACTGACTTAGAGGGAGTTTGACTGAGTCTGCCCTGAGTCCTGCTGGACTGATTGTTTACCTCAACCGGTGTGTAGTCTGCAACCATAAGTGACTTGAAGTGCAGCAAAGGTACTAAAGTATGGCACCGTTTGATTCTACATCAATCGATACTCTGTAGTACAGACGGAATTCAGTCGGTGCCTATAATAGTACCGATTTCAGTACCCATCCCTAGTGATAAGTTACCTAATGAGGAACTATGTTAAATACAAACATGTCCCTTACAATCAGTAGCTTAGCATTGAGTCAGTTTAGAGCACGTTTTGTGGGTTCTTCCGAGGATGTCGTAGTCGTAATGGTTTGTGCAGTCCTTTAAGACATTTGTGATTTGGGGCTATATATCCATCATCCATCCATCCATCATCTTCCGCTTATCCGAGGTCGGGTCGCGGGGGCAGCAGCCTAAGCAGGGAAACCCAGACTTCCCTCTCCCCAGCCACTTCGTCTAGCTCTTCCCAACGTGTCCTGGGTCTTCCCCGTGGCCTCCTACCGGCTGGACGTGCCCTAAACACCTCCTTAGGGAGGCGTTCGGGTGGCATCCTGACCAGATGCCCGAACCACCTCATCTGGCTCCTTTCGATGTGAAGGAGCAGCGGCTTTTCTTTGAGTTCCTCCCGGATGGCAGAGCTTCTCACCCTATCTCTAAGGGAGAGACCCAAACTCATTTGGGCCGCTTGTACCCGTGATCTTATCCTTTCGGTCATGACCCAAAGCTCATGACCATAGGTGAGGATGGGAACGTAGATCGACCGGTAAATTGAGAGCTTTGCCTTCCGGCTCAGCTCCTTCTTCACCACAACAGATCGGTACAACGTCCGCATTACTGAAGACGCCGCACCGATCCGCCTGTCGATCTCACGATCCACTCTTCCCCCACTCGTGAACAAGACTCCTAGGTACTTGAACTCCTCCACTTGGGGCAGGGTCTCCTCCCCAACCCGGAGATGGCACTCCACCCTTTTCCGGGCGAGAACCATGGACTCGGACTTGGAGGTGCTGATTCTCATTCCGGTCGCTTCACACTCGGCTATACAAATAAACATTGATTGATTGATTGATTGATTGATTGATTGATTGATTGATTGAACCTATGGCTCATGAGCCAGATGGGGCTCTTTTGATGACTGCATCTGGCTCTCAGATAAATCTGAGCTGACATTGCTTAACACGATAAGTAATGAATGATTCCGCTTGTAATCACAGTGTTAAAAATATCGTTCAAAATATAAAACATTCTCATGCTTTTTTATGTTCAAGAAGTTGCGTTAATGGTAAAAAGTATTTATTTATTATTGGTTAGTGTGGGGCTTGCTCTCCTGGGGGTTCTTCAGACCACCAAGCACCGACATGAGAGCCTGTTTCAGGGTTACAATATTGTTTTATTTTTCAATAAGTCTCTCAGTTGCTTTCCAGCATTTGTATTTTTCTCTTTCGTTCTCGCTCGCGCTCCGGCTCCAGCTCCAACCCTGTCTCTCCTCCTGGCTGCTTCTTATAACAGAGCGACAGGTGATTAGATAACAAGGCCTAGGTGGGCCATCTACGCACCTGTCGCTGATTTCGAGGCTGGTCCTGGCAACACCCCGCTTCGCTGCAGGCCCACAGGCCACGCCCCTCCACAGTTAGCTTCAGAATAACAATGTTATTACAAAGAATAATAGACCTAGTGTACTCTAGAAATGTTGGTCTTACTTAAAAATGGACACGTTTAGTTGTGTTCAGTGTTAAAAAATATATTATATGGCTCTTAGGGAAATATCCATCCATTTTCTACCGCTTATTCCCTTTCGGGGTCATCTTAGTTGTAGTTTTCATTACCAAACTTGGAAGTGTAGAAATCGCCACATAAAATCGCTAATGCTAATAGTAGCCTTCCATCCATCCATTTTCTACCGCTTGTCCCTTTTAGGGTCGCGGAGGGTCACTGGAGCCTATCTCAGCTACAATCGGGCGGAAGGCAGGGTACACCCTGGACAAGTCGCCACCTCATCGCAGGGCCAACACAGATAGACAGACAACATTCACACACTAGGGACCATTTAGTGTTGCCAATCAACCTATCCCCAGGTGCATGTCTTTGGAAGTGGGAGGAAGCCGGAGTACCCGGAGGGAACCCACGCATTCACGGGGAGAACATGCAAACTCCACACAGAAAGATCCCGAGCCTGGATTTGAACCCAGGACTGCAGGACCTTCGTATTGTGAGGCAGACGCACTAACCCCTCTGCCACCGTGAAGCCCTGAAGCTAACCAACAATAAATAAAATACTTCTTACCATTAATGCGACTCGTTGAACTGGTGCGGTAGAAACCGGATGGATGGATTAAAAAGCATGAGAATGTTTTATATTTTGAACGTTATTTTTGCCACTGTGACTACCAGCGGAATTATTCATTACTTACCGTGATTTATATGAGAGCCAAGTGCAGTCATCAAAAGAGCCACATCTGGCTCCAAAACAATAGGTTCCCTACCCCTGTTATAAACAGTGTGTCTGCCCAATGACGTTATTACTGTAGAAGGATTGAGGGCAAGTTCTTGTGGGTTTATTGTTAGGCAGTTTCATTAACGTCCCCCCAGCGCGGTAACAACACACAACAACAGCAGTCATGTTTACGTCTACCGTAAGGCAATTCGTCTGCCGTAAACAGCATGTGACACTCTTAAACAGGACAATACTGCCATCAACTGCACATGCATCATAACACCTCCAGGCAACTTCAATCCTTTACTAGTCCTCCTCCATTCACATCCCATCTCCCCGGATTGTAAATAACCTAATGTAAATAATCGAATGTATTCCTAATGTATATACTTGTTCTTATGCTATCTGAACTCACTATGTTCTCTGCTGGCTGTACATATCCTACTAAATAAGACCTACATTGTTTCAATGTCCACATTTCTCTGTTGATGACTGAAGTACTGATATCAACCAAAGCTCCTCATCCCACCCCCCGGATTGTAAATAATTCAATGTACATACTATGATGATTAACTTGTGTGATGACTGTATTATGCTGATAGTATAAATTTGTAGCATGAATTGATTAACGTGGACCCCGACTTAAACAAGTTGAAAAACTTATTGGGGTGTTACCATTTAGTGGTCAATTGTACGGAATATGTACTGAACTGTGCAATCTACTAATAAAAGTATCAATCATTAATCATGCATATGTGACAATAACATCTACGGCTTTTAGAAAGTGCAGTGCACAGCTGCGCACACCATCCATCCATCATCCATCATCTTCCGCTTATCCGAGGTCGGGTCGCGGGGGCAACAGCCTAAGCAGGGAAACCCAGACTTCCCTCTCCCCAGCCACTTCGTCTAGCTCTTCCCGGGGGATCCCGAGGCGTTCCCAGGCCAGCCGGGAGACATAGTCTTCCCAACGTGTCCTGGGTCTTCCCCGTGGCCTCCTACCGGTTGGACGTGCCCTAAACACCTCCCTAGGGAGGCGTTCGGGTGGCATCCTGACCAGATGCCCGAACCACCTCATCTGGCTCCTCTCCATGTGGAGGAGCAGCGGCTTTACTTTGAGTTCCTCCCGGATGGCAGAGCTTCTCACCCTATCTCTAAGGGAGAGACCCAAACTCATTTGGGCCGCTTGTACCCGTGATCTTATCCTTTCGGTCATGACCCAAAGCTCATGACCATAGGTGAGGATGGGAACGTAGATCGACCGGTAAATTGAGAGCTTTGCCTTCCGGCTCAGCTCCTTCTTCACCACAACGGATCGGTACAACGTCCGCATTACTGAAGACGCCGCACCGATCCGCCTGTCGATCTCACGATCCACTCTTCCCTCACTCGTGAACAAGACTCCTAGGTACTTGAACTCCTCCACTTGGGGCAGGGTCTCCTCCCCAACCCGGAGATGGCACTCCACCCTTTTCCGGGCGAGAACCATGGACTCGGACTTGGAGGTGCTGATTCTCATTCCGGTCACTTCACACTCGGCTGCGAACCGATCCAGCGAGAGCTGAAGATCCCGGTCAGATGAAGCCATCAGGACCACATCATCTGCAAAAAGCAGAGACCTAATCCTGCGGTCACCAAACCGGAACCCCTCAACACCTTGACTGCGCCTAGAAATTCTGTCCATAAAAGTTATGAACAGAATCGGTGACAAAGGACAGCCTTGGCGGAGTCCAACCCTCACTGGAAATGTGTTCGACTTACTGCCAGCAATGCGGACCAAGTTCTGGCACTGATCATACAGGGAGTGGACCGCCACAATAAGACAGTCCGATACCCCATACTCTCTGAGCACTCCCCACAGGACTTCCCGAGGGACACGGTTGTGCGCACACAACAGCTGTAAATATACTCCTCCCCTCTTAACCACGCCCCCCCACTTCCCGAAATCGGAGGTCTCAAGGTTGGCAACTATGCTTCTGACTAACAACAAAAAAAATACTTTCAGTTTTAATCTAATGCATTTTTTATTGATATCAATTACGTGATATCAATTACGTGGGCAGCACGGTGGAACAGGGGTTAGTGCATGTGCCTTACAATACAAAATTAACAGTAAACGTGAAGTTATAACACTTAAACGTCCTCAAGAAGAGGTGCTTTAAGACATGGCTAGCTAGCTAGCGGCTAACGTCCAGCCGCAGTCTGCAGTGTTTTAGCTACTTCTAAATCACTAATCCTGGTCTCCATGGCGACAAATAACATAAGTTTCTTACAAGTATCATCCCTGCAGGACAAACAATAGCTAAACATGTTTCACTACACACCGTAGCTCACCGGAGTCAAAATGTAAACAAACACCATTGGTGGATCTACACCTGACATCCACTGTAATGATTAGGGATGATGTTTGAAAACCGGTTCACCCGATGCTTCTATAAAAAAAGGACCAATTCCATGGATTCGAATCCCTTTTTGAGAACCGGTTCCCATTATCGAAGCCACTATACCAGGGGTATCAAACTCAAATACAGAGTGGACCACAATTTTAAACGGAACAAAGCCGCGGGCCAAGGTTGAACAAATTAACCTTTTAATAGGGACCCAAACAGGTGTTGCAATAAATATTGAACAAGCAAGGCTTATATAACTTTAGTGACATGCAAAATCCATTTTCAAATAATATTAATAATAATTAAAAAAATATCAATGGCATATCAAATAAAATTTAAATAAAAATGTTATGCCTTTTTTTCTATTTGCAATCTTCTAAGGTAAATATATCATTTTTTTTCCACAGGCTAATAATAAATTTGAAAATGAAATAATAATGAATGAACCAAACATTCAAGCCTTGAAGTAGCAAGAGAAAATGCATGAATAAAACGTTAATCATTGGTCAGTTTGCTGGAAGTTTCCCGGAAGAGTTAGTGCTGGGTATTTGTTCTGTTGTGTTACGGTGCGGATGTTCACCCGAAATGTGTTTGTCATTCTTGTTTGGTGTGGGTTCACAGCGTGGCCCATATTTGTAACACTGCTAAAATTGTTTATACGGCCACCCTCAGTGTGACCTGTATGGCTGTTGACCAAGTATGCCTTGCATTCACTTGTACGTGTGTGTTTGTGTAAAAGCCACAAATATTATGTGACACGCTGTTAGTATGGAGGAATAGTGGACGTGACGACAGGTTGTAGAGAACGCTAAAGGCAGTGCCTTAAATGCACGCCCCCAATATAGTTGTCCAGGTGGAAATCGGTAGAAATTCGGGAGAATGGTTGCCCCGGGAGATTTATCGGGAGGGGTACTGAACTTCGGGAGTCTACCGGGAAAATTAGGAGGGTTGGCAAGTATGAGTATTAGCGGTGAATGCGATGTTACGGCGGCACCGACGCTGTATAACACCGGCGGGCCAGCTCTAATGCTAAATTGATATTGCCTCAAGGGCCAAATTGAATTACAAGGCGGGCCAGTTTTGGCCCCCCGGGCCAGAGTTTGACACCCATGCACTATATTGAGTTTCGCGACCACGAAATGGAGGATTCTCATCTGTGCAGCGCGAGCACTGATCCTGCAGCCGTGTGTCAGTTGGGGGGCGGTATAGCCCGGTTGGTAAAGTGGCCGTGCCAGCAACTTGAGGGTTCTAAGTTCGATTCCCGCTTCCACCTTCCTAGTCACTGCCGTTGTGTCCCTGGGCAAGACACTTTACCCACCTGCTCCCAGTGCCACCCACACTGGTTTAAATGTAACTCAGATATTGGGTTCCACTATGTAAAGCGCTTTGAGTCACTCGAGAAAAGCGCTATATAAATATAATTCACACTTCACATGTCCTCCTGACACATGCTAAATAAAACGCTAAATAGTGCTCTCAAAACGGCGATGAGTATTGAAAAATCACACTGTGCGTGCTAAATCAATATCTGTGCATCTTTTCCTCCCAGTATCCATCCATCCATCCATCTTCTTCCGCTAATCCGAGGTCGGGTCGCGGGGGCAGCAGCCTAAGCAGGGAAGCCCAGACTTCCCTCTCCCCAGCCACTTTGTCTAGCTCTACCATAGTCTTCCCAACGTGTCCTGGGTCTTCCCCGTGGCCTCCTACCGGTTGGACGTGCCCTAAACACCTCCCTAGGGAGGCGTTCGGGTGGCATCCTGACCAGATGCCCGAACCACCTCATCTGGCTCCTCTCCATGTGGAGGAGCAGCGGCTTTACTTTGAGTTCCTCCCGGATGGCAGAGCTTCTCACCCTATCTCTAAGGGAGAGACCCAAACTCATTTGGGCCGCTTGTACCCGTGATCTTATCCTTTCGGTCATGACCCAAAGCTCATGACCATAGGTGAGGATGGGAACGTAGATCGACCGGTAAATTGAGAGCTTTGCCTTCCGGCTCAGCTCCTTCTTCACCACAACGGATCGGTACAACGTCCGCATTACTGAAGACGCCGCACCGATCCGCCTGTCGATCTCACGATCCACTCTTCCCCCACTCGTGAACAAGACTCCTAGGTACTTGAACTCCTCCACTTGGGGCAGGGTCTCCTCCCCAACCCGGGGATGGCATTCCACCCTGGACCATGGACTCGGACTTGGAGGTGCTGATTCTCATTCCGGTCGTTTCACACTCGGCTGCGAACCGATCCAGCGAGAGCTGAAGATCCCGGTCAGATGAAGCCATCAGGACCACATCATCTGCAAAAAGCAGAGACCTAATCCTGCGGTCACCAAACCGGAACCCCTCAACACCTTGACTGCGCCTAGAAATTCTGTCCATAAAAGTTATGAACAGAATCGGTGACAAAGGACAGCCTTGGCGGAGTCCAACCCTCACTGGAAATGTGTTCGACTTACTGCCAGCAATGCGGACCAAGTTCTGGCACTGATCATACAGGGAGTGGACCGCCACAATAAGACAGTCCGATACCCCATACTCTCTGAGCACTCCCCACAGGACTTCCCGAGGGACACGGTTGTGCGCACACAACAGCTGTAAATATACTCCTCCCCTCTTAACCACGCCCCCCCACTTCCCGAAATCGGAGGTCTCAAGGTTGGCAACTATGCTTCTGACTAACAACAAAAAAAATACTTTCAGTTTTAATCTAATGCATTTTTTATTGATATCAATTACGTGATATCAATTACGTGGGCAGCACGGTGGAACAGGGGTTAGTGCATGTGCCTTACAATACAAAATTAACAGTAAACGTGAAGTTATAACACTTAAACGTCCTCAAGAAGAGGTGCTTTAAGACATGGCTAGCTAGCTAGCGGCTAACGTCCAGCCGCAGTCTGCAGTGTTTTAGCTACTTCTAAATCACTAATCCTGGTCTCCATGGCGACAAATAACATAAGTTTCTTACAAGTATCATCCCTGCAGGACAAACAATAGCTAAACATGTTTCACTACACACCGTAGCTCACCGGAGTCAAAATGTAAACAAACACCATTGGTGGATCTACACCTGACATCCACTGTAATGATTAGGGATGATGTTTGAAAACCGGTTCACCCGATGCTTCTATAAAAAAAGGACCAATTCCATGGATTCGAATCCCTTTTTGAGAACCGGTTCCCATTATCGAAGCCACTATACCAGGGGTATCAAACTCAAATACAGAGTGGACCACAATTTTAAACGGAACAAAGCCGCGGGCCAAGGTTGAACAAATTAACCTTTTAATAGGGACCCAAACAGGTGTTGCAATAAATATTGAACAAGCAAGGCTTATATAACTTTAGTGACATGCAAAATCCATTTTCAAATAATATTAATAATAATTAAAAAAATATCAATGGCATATCAAATAAAATTTAAATAAAAATGTTATGCCTTTTTTTCTATTTGCAATCTTCTAAGGTAAATATATCATTTTTTTTCCACAGGCTAATAATAAATTTGAAAATGAAATAATAATGAATGAACCAAACATTCAAGCCTTGAAGTAGCAAGAGAAAATGCATGAATAAAACGTTAATCATTGGTCAGTTTGCTGGAAGTTTCCCGGAAGAGTTAGTGCTGGGTATTTGTTCTGTTGTGTTACGGTGCGGATGTTCACCCGAAATGTGTTTGTCATTCTTGTTTGGTGTGGGTTCACAGCGTGGCCCATATTTGTAACACTGCTAAAATTGTTTATACGGCCACCCTCAGTGTGACATGTATGGCTGTTGACCAAGTATGCCTTGCATTCACTTGTACGTGTGTGTTTGTGTAAAAGCCACAAATATTATGTGACACGCTGTTAGTATGGAGGAATAGTGGACGTGACGACAGGTTGTAGAGAACGCTAAAGGCAGTGCCTTAAATGCACGCCCCCAATATAGTTGTCCAGGTGGAAATCGGTAGAAATTCGGGAGAATGGTTGCCCCGGGAGATTTATCGGGAGGGGTACTGAACTTCGGGAGTCTACCGGGAAAATTAGGAGGGTTGGCAAGTATGAGTATTAGCGGTGAATGCGATGTTACGGCGGCACCGACGCTGTATAACACCGGCGGGCCAGCTCTAATGCTAAATTGATATTGCCTCAAGGGCCAAATTGAATTACAAGGCGGGCCAGTTTTGGCCCCCCGGGCCAGAGTTTGACACCCATGCACTATATTGAGTTTCGCGACCACGAAATGGAGGATTCTCATCTGTGCAGCGCGAGCACTGATCCTGCAGCCGTGTGTCAGTTGGGGGGCGGTATAGCCCGGTTGGTAAAGTGGCCGTGCCAGCAACTTGAGGGTTCTAAGTTCGATTCCCGCTTCCACCTTCCTAGTCACTGCCGTTGTGTCCCTGGGCAAGACACTTTACCCACCTGCTCCCAGTGCCACCCACACTGGTTTAAATGTAACTCAGATATTGGGTTCCACTATGTAAAGCGCTTTGAGTCACTCGAGAAAAGCGCTATATAAATATAATTCACACTTCACATGTCCTCCTGACACATGCTAAATAAAACGCTAAATAGTGCTCTCAAAACGGCGATGAGTATTGAAAAATCACACTGTGCGTGCTAAATCAATATCTGTGCATCTTTTCCTCCCAGTATCCATCCATCCATCCATCTTCTTCCGCTAATCCGAGGTCGGGTCGCGGGGGCAGCAGCCTAAGCAGGGAAGCCCAGACTTCCCTCTCCCCAGCCACTTTGTCTAGCTCTACCATAGTCTTCCCAACGTGTCCTGGGTCTTCCCCGTGGCCTCCTACCGGTTGGACGTGCCCTAAACACCTCCCTAGGGAGGCGTTCGGGTGGCATCCTGACCAGATGCCCGAACCACCTCATCTGGCTCCTCTCCATGTGGAGGAGCAGCGGCTTTACTTTGAGTTCCTCCCGGATGGCAGAGCTTCTCACCCTATCTCTAAGGGAGAGACCCAAACTCATTTGGGCCGCTTGTACCCGTGATCTTATCCTTTCGGTCATGACCCAAAGCTCATGACCATAGGTGAGGATGGGAACGTAGATCGACCGGTAAATTGAGAGCTTTGCCTTCCGGCTCAGCTCCTTCTTCACCACAACGGATCGGTACAACGTCCGCATTACTGAAGACGCCGCACCGATCCGCCTGTCGATCTCACGATCCACTCTTCCCTCACTCGTGAACAAGACTCCTAGATACTTGAACTCCTCCACTTGGGGCAGGGTCTCCTCCCTGTATTGTGAGCATTTTGATGATCAGCATATATTGTGCATATTAATGAAGACGCCTAATTCTGCTCACTTAACAGACGCAATCCACCTTACACACGTTGAGTCGATCATCTTTGTGTGCGCTATCAGGTTTTGCACATGTTTTAGTACTTGCAAACCCTTAGTAAATCATGCCAGAAGGTGCAAGTCCAAGATGTTAAATGGCAGTAGTGCAGTGTTTTTCAACCTTTTTTGAGCCCAGGCACATTTTTTGCATTTTAAAAATCCGGAGGCACACCGCCAGCAGAAATCATTAAAAAACGAAACTCGGTTGACAGTACAAAAAGTCTATGTGGCAATTGTTGGATATGACTTTAAACCATACCCAACCATGCATCAATATACCTCTTGTCTCAAAGTAGGTGTACTGTCACCAGAGGTGGGTAGAGTAGCCAAAAACTGTACTCAAGTAAGAGTACTGTTACGTTAGAGATTTATTACTCAAGTAAAAGTAAGGAGTAGTCACCCAAATATTTACTTGAGTAAATCCAATCCAATCCACTTTATTAAATAGCACATTTAAACCACAATAACGTTCCAAAGTGCTGCACAGCCATGTTAAAAACAATTGTAAAAATAAAAATAAAATAAAATAAATATATATATATATATATATATATTATGCTCCACCAATGACTGAATAAAAACAAACAAACAATAAATATAAAAACAAATATGATTAAAAACTATTTTAAAGGGTAAAATCAATTAAAACAGTAAAATAGAAATCAAAGTGTGTAAAAAACACAGAGGACAACAGAGAAAAGAGGACTACACAACTCACGTAATGTTAAAAGCCAAAGAATAAAAGTGGGTCTTAGTAAAAAGTAAAAAGTATGTTATGAAAAAACTACTCAAGTACTGAGTAACTGATGAGTAACCTCATTACGGCAACAAATAATGCACAAAAACATAAAAATAGCAAATGAGCAAATTCAGAGCCAGGATTATCTCTTAAGCAACTAAAACAACAATATATATTAAATAATACATTAAAATTAAAAAAAAGGCAAATTGAGCCACAATAACTTAACAGCACCATAGGCTCAGTAGGCATTGATTGATTGATTGATACTTTTATTAGTAGATTGCACAGTACAGTACATATTCCGTACAATTGACCACTAAATGGTAACACCCCAATAAGTTTTTCAACATCAATCAATTATTTAATAAATGACCAAGTCGAGGTGATTTACCTCATACATACACACACATATCATATATATTAATATGTCCAGGGTGTACCCCGCCTTCCGCCCGATTGTAGCTGAGATATGTGCCTGTGTGTAGAAATGGCACTCATACCATGAATTGATTAACGTGGACCCCGACTTAAAGGGGAACATTATCACCAAACCTATGCAAGCGTCAATATATACCTTGATGGTGCAGAAAAAAGACCATGTATTTTTTTTAACTGATTTCCGAACTCTAAATGGGTGAATTTTGCCGAATTAAACGCCTTTCTGATAATATCGGTCTTTTAGTGATGACGTCAGAACGTGACGTCACCGAGGTAACACACCCGCCATATTCATTTTCACATTACAAACACCGGGTCTCAGCTCTGTTATTTTCCGTTTTTTCGACTATTTTTTGGAACCTTGGAGACATCATGCCTCGTGGGTGTGTTGTCGGAGGGTGTAACAACACTAACAGGGAGGGATTCAAGTTGCACCACTGGCAAGAAATCTGCCGCCAGACCCCCATTGAATGTACCAGAGTGTCTCCATATTTGACCGGCGATGCTAAGACAGACATGGCACATAGATGTATGGATAACCTGCAGATGCATTTGCAACCATTAAGTCTACGAAATCACAAAGGTGAGTTTTGTTGATGTTGTTGACTTATGTGCTAATCAGACATATTTGGTCACGGCATGACTGCCAGCTAATCGATGCTAACATGCTATGCTAATCGATGCTAACATGCTATTTACGCTAGCTGTATGTACATTTGAAACTAGATACCCACATTTAATGCGAAACAAACACTTACCAATCGACGGGTTTAAGTTGCTCCAGTGTCACAAGATGCGAAAGTCCTGATCGTTTGGTCCGCACATTTAACCGGCGATGCTAATAAGGCAGCCATGCTATGGGCCACTTCATTAGGTACACCCACGCTATGGCCGAATAGCGTCAATAGCTATTCGCTCAATAGCTTCAATTTCTTCTTCAATTTCGTTTTCGCTATCTGCCTCCATACTCCGACCATCTGTTTCAATACATGCGTAATCTGTTGAATCGCTGAAATCCGAGTCTGAATCCGAGCTAATGTCGCTATATCTTGCTGTGGTAACCGCCATGTTGTTTGTATTGGCAGCACTGTATGACGTCACAGGGAAATGGATAGTGGTTTCGAAGATAGCGAAAATAAGGCACTTTAAAGCTTTATTTAGGGATATTCCGGGACCGGTAAAATTTTGAAAAAAAAATTCAAAAAATACAACAAGCCTCTGGGAACTGATTTTTATTGTTTTTAACCCTTTTGAAATTGTGATAATGTTCCCCTTTAAACAATTTGAAAAACTTATTGGGGTGTTACCATTTAGTGGTCAATTTTTACGGGATATGTACTGTACTGTGCAATCTACTAATAAAAGTTTCAATCAATCAAAAAACTTGCAGTGAGGAAACGGTCTAATGGCTCCTATCAGCGTCGCTAGGCGTTAATAGTGAGTTGCAGCTCATTGTTTTTGCTCCGTCGACAACAGCTTTATTGTTTCGGACTCGTCCCCCCAGCTCTCATGTCATTGTTTACAGCCTTGTCCCAGCGGGACTTGGACTCGTGAGTGAATGTGTTCCACGAACTGGATGTCCGCGACAAAGCTCACATTGTAAACGGTAAGGAATTTGTTAGTGTTGTCCCGATACCAATATTTTGGTACCTGTACCAAAATATTTCAGTACTTTTCGGTACTTTCCTAAATAAAGGGGACCACAAAAAATGTAATTATTGGCTTTATTTTAACAAAAATGATAAAGTACATTAAACATAGCTTTCTTATTGCAAGTTTGTCCTTAAAGGCCTACTGAAAGCCACTACTAGCGACCACGCAGTCTGATAGTTTATATATCAATGATGAAATATTAACATTGCAACACATGCCAATACGGCCTTTTTAGTTTTCTAAATTGCAATTTTAAATTTCGCGCGGAAGTATCATGCTAAAACGTTGCGGTATGATGACGTGTGATGTCACGCACCGTTCACAGCTATAAGTCGTCTCTTTTCATCGCATAATTCCACAGTATTATGGACATCTGTGTTGCTGAATCTTTTGCAACTTGTTCAATGAACAATGGAGACGTCAAAGAAGAAAGCTGTAGGTGGGAAGCGGTGCATTGCGGCCGCCTTTAGCAAAACAAACACAGCCGGTGTTTCATTGTTTACATTCTCGAAAGATGATTAGATAGATTAGATAGTACTTTATTTATTCCGTCAGTAGAGTTCCTTCAGGAAAATTACAATTTTCAGCACAATCCCATTCAAGATCAGACAAACATTACAGGGAGACAGAACAGGATCGCTGACGGGTCTGCCGGCTTCCAGCGCCCCTTACAAAAAAGATTGACGGTGAAGCTTTACTATGGAACAGAGATGTCAAGCGAACACTGTTTGATTGGACCACACACACAAAGTAGAGTCTATTATGCAGCGATCCTTTCGAAAGATGGTGTTTCGAAGAGGGTCCCTTGCGAAGGGCAGAGATGGGCATCGCCGCCACCCGTCGACTGGTGCTGAAGAAAGGTGCGGGGCCGACTTTCAGGTTGTACAGGTACGACCGTATAATCTCACTAAAACACTAGTAACACCAATAAACAGATAAGGGATTTTCCAGAATTAACCTAGTAAATTGGTCTAATAACATCTGAATCGCTCCCATGTATAGTTTTTCTTTTTCTAGTCCTTCACTCTCTCTTTCCTCATCCACGAATCTTTCATCCTCGCTCAAATTAATGGAGAAATCGTCGTTTTCTCGGTCCGAATCGCTCTCGCTGATGGTGGCCATGATTGTAAACAATGTTCAGAT
Source organism: Nerophis ophidion (assembly GCF_033978795.1). Lineage (NCBI taxonomy): Eukaryota > Metazoa > Chordata > Actinopteri > Syngnathiformes > Syngnathidae > Nerophis > Nerophis ophidion. Next base: position 5,709,532 of record NC_084631.1, on the reverse strand, counting down.
GTGAGGAGCTCCACAACCCGTGACGTCATGCGCACATCGTCTGCTACTTCCGGTACAGACAAGGCTTTTTTATCAGCACCAAAAGTTGCAAACTTTATCGCGGATGTTCTCTACTAAATCCTTTCAGCAAAAATATGGCAATATTGCGAAATGATCAAGTATGACACATAGAATGGACCTGCTATCCCCGTTTAAATAAGAAAATCTCATTTCAGTAGGCCTTTAATGATTGGACTTAATGAAACCTTGCGTTGACTTTGTCAACAATATTCATCATCACGGCTCTGATGTGCTGCGGTGTGAAGTGAAGTCGAGAGCTATCATGCGCCCTATTGGTACTTGAAATAATCGTACTTGATATGTCTCCATGGAGACACGGATTAGTGATATTGAAGAAGTTCCAATAATGGTACTGGGCCAGCTAACCATGTCTTGAAGCACCTCTTCCTGGGGGCGTTCTGCATGACACAACGGGAGGGGGACCGGTACTTTTTAAAGGCGGTATAGTACTGAATATGATTCATTAGTATCGCGGTACTTTACTAATACTGGTATACCAGGGGTGTAACGGTACACAAAAATTTCGGTTCGGTACATACCTCGGTTTAGAGGTCATGGTTCGGTTCATTTTCGATACAGTAAGAAAACAACAAAATATTTTTTTCCCAAATTTATAAACAATGGCTCTATCCTTTTAACATTGGGAACACTATAATAATTCTGCCCGGGTTGATCAACATTAAACTGCCTAAAGTTGTTGATTTGATATAAAAAAATGACAACTTTTCTTCTACATATAAAAAGTGCAACATTAAACAGTTTCAAGTCAACTCATCATGCTTAATTTATTACAGCATTTGGGAAGCCTGTAGTTGATTTTTATTATGTAAATGTTGTATTTTTATTAACATGTAATAGCAGGGACCCTGCCATTCAAAAATAGGCTGCGACATTATTAATGTTTAATGTAACTATTGCTGAACAAATAGTACAATAGCAATAGGAGAGACTATTCATCCCTGAACACCATGGAGTTCATGTAGGCTTGAAGGCCTACTGAAATGAGATGTTCTTATTTAAACGGGGATAGCAGGTCCATTCTATGTGTCAAACTTGATCATATTTTTGCTGAAAGGATTTAGTAGAGAACATCCACGATAAAGTTCGCAACTTTCGGTGCTAGGACAAAAGCCGGAAGTCGCAGACGAAGACGTCGCAAGTGTGGGGGCTCCTCACATATTCACATTGTTTATAATGGGAGCCTCCAACAAAAAGTGCTATTTGGACCGAGAAAGCGACAATTTCCCCATTAATTTGAGCGAGGATGAAAGATTCGTGTTTGAGGATATTGATAGCGACAGACTAGGGGAAAAAAAAAAAAAAAAAAACGCGATTGCATTGGGACAGATTCCGATGTTTTTAGACACATTTAGTAGGATAATTCTGTGAAATCCCTTATCTTTTTATTGTGTTGCTAGTGTTTTAGTGAGTTAAATAGTACCTGATAGTCGGAGGTGTACGTCCACGGGTGTCTCAGGGGAGTCGACAGCAGCTATGGGCGGGGCAAGCTCAGCTTTTCTCCAGTAAGAAGCGACTTTTTAACCACAATTTTCTCACCGAAACCTGCTGGTTGACATTCCGTCGTGTTTCATGTTCGCTTGACCGTGCTCTGATCCATAGCAAATTTTCACCTCCAGGAATTTTAAACAAGGAATCACCGTGTGTTTGTGTGGCTAAAGGCTAAAGCTTCCCAACTCCATCTTTCTACTGTGACTTCTCCAATATTAATTGAACAAATTGCAAAAGATTCAGCAACACAGATCTCCAAAATACTGTATAATTATGCCGTTAAAGCAGACGACATTTAGCTGTGTGTGTGCGTAGCGCTCATACTTCCGAAAAAACCTGTTACGTCTTGCGTACACGTCGTCATTACACAACGTTTTCAAGACGAAACTCCCGGGAAATTTAAAATTGCAATTTAATAAACTAAAAAGGCCGTATTGGCATGTGTTGCAATGTTAATATTTCATCATTGATATATAAACTATCAGACTGCGTGGTCGCTAGTAGTGGCTTTCAGTAGGCCTTTAATGATGCACTTACATAATTATATCACTAGCATACACACACTCCGCAAAATGAGCTAACGTTACACTAATAGTTAATTAGCTTTAACCTCAAGCCAGGACTGCGAGCGAGCTGAGCTGCAGTTTGTTTCTAGAACGTCATCTAGAACGTTGACTGGGAGGTGTTTATTATAATTTGGGGAGAGTCTGTTGCTCACCTGCTAAACACCTATCTGCTCGACGCTGAAGCGCTGACTACATGCGCTCTGAATACGCAGTGCTGATTGGCTGTTACCACTATATATGTAACCAATCAGATGGTTGTGTGGGTGGGACAATGCTGGGTGCTCTGTAGAAGACCGAGGCAGAACGGAGCGGAGCAGCTTGTTAAGACTTAAGCCTAGGCGCCTACTTCATATGTTCGTGTGGAAACTCGTTCGGTACACCTCCAAACCGTACCGAAACGGTTCAATACAAATACACGTACCGTTACACCCCTACGGTATACCGTTCAACTCTAGTTCCCAGCTTGTTGACACTGTTAAGACGCCTGTGAAAAAGCTTTAACTCACCTGTTTGGTGGACCTGGTACCCGAGCTGGCAATGGCTGAGGCGGAAGCCGCGCTGCATGCTGGTGGTAAAAGAGGAGCCGAGGCAACAGATGCGGTTTGTTTGGACGCGGTCTGAACAGCGTCAGAGCTGGAGAAGTTGTCTCTGTTTGCTCCGTCCAGCGCAGAGCTGCTCCTGCTGGCCAGCGACCCCCCTCGGACTTGTCTCTGGTAGGTTCTGATGGTGGGCTTGCAGACGTAGCTCTCCAAGATCTTGGGCGGCTTCTTGGTGCGCTTGGCCTGGACCCCGATCCGGAGTCGCACGTTCCCGTCAGGGCCGCTCGCGTCTTTGCCACACAGCTGAAGCGGCTCCTGCCCCGCGCCTCCGCAGCGCCCCTCGATGAGCAACTCCAGTACTGCCCCCTTCTCCCCCTCTCGTTTTTTCCTCGAATCCTCCGCCTCTACCCTGCGCTTTTTTTTCTCTTGGTCCTGCTCCAAATCCTCAGGTGCAGGGGAGGCGTCCAGAGTGGAGTCGGTGACCGGAGGGGTACCCCCCTTCATTCTCTGGTCCATCAGAGAAGTCAGGGGGAGGGGAGGGAGAGAGAGCTATCACCCAACCGAAAAGGTGGGGGGGGGGGCGGATTCTAACGCAGGTGAAGTGACGGGATTGTAGAAAACCCCTTCCGTCTAAGGACAGTTGAGCTTCATCCGGCAACTTCTCCTTTGGGCTTGAGCTCGCAAAACGCCTGTTAAGATAGCGAGAGAGGGAGAGAGAGAAAGAGAGAGAGATAGAACCCAGTGATTAGTCACTTCAGTGAGCACAGATGCTGAGTCGCGGCGGCGGCGGCACAGAAACTGGAAGGAAAGTCCCCTTCCATCGGGGCAGCTGCAGCCAGGCGCGAGTGTGCGTGTCCGCGGCGATGATCTCATCACACACACGCAGAAGACCCCGGGGGCTAATCAACATGGCCGATTCCCAGAACGCCCTGCACTTTACTGGAAGAAAGTCTCAGCCGCGTTCTTCCGAAACAATCTGCGGGGAAGATAGCGAAGAAAAAAAAAACTTTTGACCTCTAAGTCGGTTATCAGTCAATCAGCACCTCGCTGATTCAAACACCCCCACCCCCCCCACCCCACCCCCCCGTACTCTAGCCGCCATCTTTGCGCCTTCTGTTCTCAGCTACTCCCACAAGCGCTTCCCCGCTCGCCCTTCCCTACACTCCACCGTACTTTCTTTTCTCACTGGAAAAAAAAAAAAAAACTCTCCCCTTCTCATTTTTTGGCAGTCGAGCTTTCGCATGCATTCTCTATTAGCCCCTCCCCCGCTCGCTCCTCAGCTAAATGGTCAAACACATACACTATATTCCTGTTAATCAGAACCATATTTCCTTCCTGCACTTCCTACCTAAATCCCTCTATTCAGAGTCCCCACCATTCCCCCCTTCTTGCCACTCAGTCATGGCAACACCACGTAGGAAAAGGGGGGGGGGGCCGGACTTATTTTTGGAAGGGAGCACAAATTCCTTCTCCTCCCATTGCTTCCTCTGAGTCAAGTAAGCTTTTCATTGACCCCATTGTAAATGGCCTTTTAATGCGACATTACAGCAAAGTAACACACCCTAAAATAACATTCTCCGCCAGCAAAATAAACGCGCCGTTGGTTCAGCCAGAATTTCGACCCGGCTCAGCAAATGGCCGCAGCCTCTCCGCCGTCCTCCATGACATTCGTTCTTGCATCAAGGGACGGCGGGAGACATTAATTTCCTAATAAAACACACCTTGGCCAGGCAGTTTTTTTGCACTCGTCCCCCCGAGAGCCTCTTAGGACACCTACTCAAGCGCCTCCCTACGCAGACAAGATCATCCCGGGTAATGTTTTCATTTAGGAGCACACACACACACACACACACACACACCAGAGGTGGGTAGAGTAGCCAGAAATTGTACTCAAGTAAGAGTAGTTACTTTAGAGATTTATTACCCAAGTAAAAGTAAGGAGTAGTCACCCAAATATTTACTTGAGTAAAAGTGAAGTGAATTATATTTATATAGCGCTTTTCTCTAGTGACTCAAAGCGCTTTACATAGTGAAACCCAATATCTAAGTGACATTTAAACCAGTGTGGGTGGCACTGGGAGCAGGTGGGTAAAGTGTCTTGCCCAAGGACACAACGGCAGTGACTAAGGAATCGAACCTGCAACCCACAAGTTCCTGGCACGGCCACTCTACCAACCGAGTAAAAAGTATGTTGTGAAAAAACTACTCAAGTACTGAGTAGCTGATGAGTAACCTGTTCGTTTAATGATGACGGCAACAAGTAATGCACAAAAACATAAAAATAGCAATGAACAAATTCAGAGCCAGGAATATCTCTTAAGCAACTAAAACAATAATATATATTAAAGGCCTACTGAAATGAGATGTTCTTATTTAAACGGGAATAGCAGGTCCATTCTATGTGTCATACTTGATCATTTCGCGATATTGCCATATTTTTGCTGAAAGGATTTAGTAGAGAACATCGACGATAAAGTTTGCAACTTTTGGTCGCTAATATAAAAAGCCTTGCCTTTACCGGAAGTAGCAGACGATGTGCACGTGATGTCACGGGTTGTAGGGCTCCTTACATCCGCACATTGTTTACAATCATGGCCACCAGCAGCAAGAGCGATTCAGACCGAGAAAGCGACAATTTCCCCATTAATTTGAGCGAAGATGAAAGATTCGTGGATGAGGAAATTTAGAGTGAAGGACTAGGAAAAAAAAAAAAGGCGATTGCATTGGGAGCGATTCAGATGTTATTTGACACATTTACTAGGGATAATTCTGGAAAATCCCTTATCTTTCTATTGTGTTGCTAGTGTTTTAGTGAGATTAAATAGTACCTGAAAGTCGGAGGGGTTTGGCCACGGGTGTGTTGACCGCGAGTGTCTCTGAGGGAAGTGAAGTGAAGTGAATTATATTTATATAGCGCTTTTCTCTAGTGACTCAAAGCGCTTTACATAGTGAAACCCAATATCTAAGTGACATTTAAACCAGTGTGGGTGTCACTGGGAGCAGGTGGGTAAAGTGTCTTGCCCAAGGACACAACGGCAGTGACTAGGGAATCGAACCTGCAACCCTCAAGTTGCTGGCACGGCCACTCTACCAACCGAGTAAAAAGTATGTTGTGAAAAAACTACTCAAGTACTGAGTAACTGATGCGTAACTTGTTCATTTAATGATGCCGGCAACAAGTAATGCACAAAAACATAAAAATAGCAATGAACAAATTCGGAGCCAGGAATATCTCTTCAGCAACTAAAACAATAATATATATTAAAGGCCTAATGAAATGAGATTTTCTTATTCAAACGGGGATAGCAGGTCCATTCTATGTGTCATACTTGATCATTTCGCGATATTGCCATATTTTTGCTGAAAGGATTTAGTAGAGAACATCCACGATAAAGTTTGCAACTTTTGGTCGCTAATAAAAAAAGCCTTGCCTGTACCGGAAGTAGCAGACGATGACGTCACTGGTTGTGGAGCTCCTCACATCCGCACATTGTTTACAATCATAGCCTCCAGCAGCAAGAGCTATTCGGACCGAGAAAGCGACAATTTCCCCATTAATTTGAGCGAAGATGAAAGATTCGTGGATGAGGAAATTTAAAGTGAAGGACTACGGAAAAAAAAAAGGCGATTGCAGTGGGAGCGATTCAGATGTTATTTGACACATTTACTAGGGATAATTCTGGAAAATCCCTTATCTTTCTATTGTGTTGCTAGTGTTTTAGTGAGATTAAATAGTACCTGAAAGTCGGAGGGGTGTGGCCACGGGTGTGTTGACCGCGAGTGTCTCTGAGGGAAGTCACGCAGCTCCGCTGATGTCTCCGGTAAGAGCCGACTTATTACCACAATTTTCTCACCGAAAACTGCCGGTTGACGTGGTTGGGATCCATGTTCGCTTGACCGCTCTGATCCATAGTAAAGCTTCAACTTCTGGAATTTAAAAAAAGGAAACACCGGCTGTGTTTGTGTGGCTAAAGGCTAAAAGCTTCCCACCTCCATCTTTCTACTTGGACGTCTCCATTATTAATTGAACAAATTGCAAAAGATTCAGCAACACAGACGTCCAGAATACTGTGGAATTATGCGATTAAAGCAGACTACTTATAGCTTGGATCGGGCTGGAAAACAATGTCCGCTACAACCCGAGACATCAAACGCACACGTCATCATACTGAGCCTTTTTCAACACAACACTTCGCGGGAAATTTAAAATTGCAATTTAGTAAACTAAAGCGGCCGTATTGGCATGTGTTGCAATGTTAATATTTCATCATAGATATATAAACTATCAGACTGCGTGGTCGCTAGTAGTGGCTTTCAGTAGATCTTTAAATAATATATACTTGGTTTTACACTGTATTGAAAAACATTTTTTTAATTAATTTTACCTTTGCAAACTCATTATACTATTGGTTAAGTTTTATATTCATAAATGTAAGTTTCTCAATAACCGACCTGATTTTTGTGCCTTTAAAAAAGATTTAGAACTCTACATCAAAACACTCTACCTCTAACAACCAAAAAGCTGTGAAAACGATGATGCTGTTTTCCAAATTTAAGTTATTTACTGAGATTGAGTGAGCCTATGGATTTGCACTTTGTTTATTTTATATATATATATATTTTTTGCATTCTATTTTAGTTACTTTGAATTGACAACCCTCTGGCGGTGTTTTGTACAGTTTTTATACTGTTTTGTGATGTTTTTGTACTTTGATTATTATTTTCAACTGTTTGTAAAAGTTGAAATTTATAAATAAAGGTTTATTTAAAAAAAGTGTGCAGTTAATCTTGTGACCGCTTGGCTCTGTTTGATTGGTGAAACGGAGTCAAACGTCACCAGTGACTGCATTGGATTGGTGAAACGGAGTCAAACGTCACCAGTGACTGCATTTGAATGGTGAAACGGAGTCAAACGTCACCAGTGACTGCATTTGAATGGTGAAACGGAGTCAAACGTCACCAGTGACTGCATTGGATTGGTGAAACTGAGTCAAACGTCACCAGTGACTGCATTTGATTGGTGAAACGGAGTCAAACGTCACCAGTGACTGCATTGGATTGGTGAAACGGAGTCAAACGTCACCAGTGACTGCATTTGATTGGTGAAACGGAGTCAAACGTCACCAGTGACTGCATTTGATTGGTGAAACGGAGTCAAACGTCACCAGTGACTGCATTGGATTGGTGAAACGGAGTCAAACGTCACCAGTGACTGCATTGGATTGGTGAAACGGAGTCAAACGTCACCAGTGACTGCATTGGATTGGTGAAACGGAGTCAAACGTCACCAGTGACTGCATTTGATTGGTGAAACGGAGTCAAACGTCACCAGTGACTGCATTTGATTGGTGAAACGGAGTCAAACGTCACCAGTGACTGCATTTGAATGGTGAAACGGAGTCAAACCTCACCAGTGACTGCATTTGATTGGTGAAACGGAGTCAAACGTCACCAGTGACTGCATTTGATTGGTGAAACGGAGTCAAACGTCACCAGTGACTGCATTTGATTGGTGAAACGGAGTCAAACGTCACCAGTGACTGCATTTGAATGGTGAAACGGCGTCAAACGTCACCAGTGACTGCATTTGATTGGTGAAACGGAGTCAAACGTCACCAGTGACAGCATTTGATTGGTGAAAGGCAGGCATGTGATAGATCCTACTTCGAAGGTCTGTCTGACGAACCAAAACAAACAAAGCGTGCATTAACAGATCGATAAAAATCAGTAGCGAGTAGCGAGCTCAATGTAGATAAATGGAGCGGCGTAAAAGTAGCGTTTCTTCTCTATAAATATACTCAAGTAAAAGTATGTTGCATTAAAACTACTCTTAAAAGTACAATTTATCCCAAAAGTTACTCAAGTAGATGTAACGGAGTAAATGTAGCGTGTTACTACCCACCTCTGACACACACACACACACACACACACACACACACAGACACTTGTATTTGTTACTTTATTGAGACCTCCGAAAAATGCCTACCTCTTTAGGACCATCCTTTCTAGATTTATAAAGGTTTGTATTTAAAACATTAATAATATATACATACTATGCAAATATCAAAAAGGTAAGCTGTTAGTAATTTATTTTTAAAATTTTTGTTTCTAATTGTTTTTTACTCTACATTATTTACTTCAAGTTATTACAGTATGTCTCTACATACATATATACGTATATATATATATTTTTTTTAAATAAATTTTGACCAAAATGGGCGCATTTCAATTTCTTACACCCACTTGTTATTCCATACGTTGGCCAGAGGCGGCGCATTTCAATTTCTTACACACTTGTTATTTCATATGTTAACCAGACAGCGAGCACTTTTAAAACAGACAGTCCATTTTTACAAATCCCTCATATTTGGGTCCACCCTAATTTTGACAGATTTCACCACCAGGGGTGCAAATGAGACATTCTCTATTAGATGCAATGGTTTTCCGTATTGAGACCATGATTTATGTCCTGACTTGTTCACCTGTCGTCATACGGATGGTACTTTTCCTTGTTGTCTCAATAAGGTTAGAAATACAAGAAGAAACACTCACACACATTCTTATATTTGTTACCTTCTTAAGTCCGCCAAAAAATGCCTACCTCATTAGGACCACCCTTTATAGATATATAAATATTTGTATTTACAACATTAATAATATATACACACTATGCGAATATCAAAAAGGTAATCTGTTAGTAACAATTTTTTAATTTTTTGTTTGTAATTGGTTTTTAATCTTCATTATTTACTTCGTTATTACAGTATGTTTCTATGTACAATTTTGTTTTATACTTTTTTATACATTTTGGCAAAAGGAGGTGTATTTCGATTTCTTACACCCACTTGTTATTACATACGTTGGCCAGAGGGGGAGCACTTCAAATTTTTACACACACTTATTTCATATGTTGAACAGAGGGGGAGCACTTTTAAAAGCGACACACAGTCAATTTGAAAAATCCCTCATTTTTTAAGTCCACCCTAATTTTGATAGATTTCACCACCAGGGGTGCAAATGAGACATTCTCTATTAGATGCAATGGTTTTCTGTATTGGGACCATGAGTTATGTCCTGACTTGGTCACCGCTCCTCGTATGGAAGGTACTTTTCCTTGTTGATGTCTCAAGAAGTGAAGAAATACAAGAACACACTCCTGTATATGTTACCTTCTTGAGACCTCCAAAAAATGCCTACCTCTTTAGGACCACCCTTTCGAGATATATAAAGATTTGTATTTACAACATTAATAATATATACATATTACGCAAATATAAAAAAGATAAGCTTTTAGTTATTTTGGTGTTTGTAATTGTTTTTTAATATTCATTTTTTACTTCAATTTATTACAGTATGTCTCTATATACATATTTTTTAATTAATATTGGCCAAAGCGGGCGCATTTCATTTTCTTACACACACTTGTTATTTCATATGTTGGCCAGAGGGGATCACTTTTAAAACCGACACAGTCAATTTGAAAAATTCGTCCTTTTTGGGACCACCCTCATTTTGATAGATTTCACCACCAGGGGGTGCAAATTAGATCTCGATTTTTTGTGTTTTGTAATGTACTTAAGGCCGATGACGAACGAGTCACGGACCACAAATGGCCCCTGTGCCACACTTTGGGCAACCCAGCTGTAAAAGCTAACTGTTAATGGCCACTAAAGTCTTAGTAGCGTAGTGTATTTGTTCATCCTATGGTCACATATGGGACGCGGGTTGTTTAACTTCAGTACCGGAAGTCGTAAAACCAGCTGTTCACCTGGCGGGTTTTTTCGTGGATGTATAGTGAAGTCCTTCTTTAACTGCCGTCTTGTTTTATCATACATTGCTGCCTTTGCACCTGTCAGTGTTTACTTTTGTATGCACATTAAATCAACCAACAAATCCTGACTTTGGAGCAATGTTCACAGACTCTAGTATTTGGCTCTCTATTACATGCAATGGTTTTCTGTACTGGGACCATGATTTATGTCTTAACCTGTTCACCGGTCCTCATATGGAAGGTACTTTTCCTTGTTGATGTCTCAAGAAGGGTATACAAGAACACACACACACACACACACACACACACACACACACACACATGCACGCACAAAAACACATTCTTGTATTTTATCTTCTTGAGACCTCCAAATAATGCCTACCTCTTTAGGACCACCTTTTCTACATATAGAAAGATTTGTATTTACAACATAATATATACATACTATATGCAAATATAAAAAAGCTTGTTGTGAAAAATGAGTTGGAATTTCACAAGAAAAAACTTTTGGCAGTAAAATTTTGGGCAGTATCATAATAAAAGTCGTAATTTTACCCAACGGAAAGTCTAAATTTTACAAGAAAAACTGAACATTTGCGTAATATTACAATAAAAGTTTACTCTAACAGTTGCAGTTTTACAAGAAAAGCTTTACGTTCTGGGCAGTTTTAGGAAAAGTCGTAATGTTACTCGACAAAATTCACAATTTTATAAGAAAACTTTAACATTATGGCAATATAATAATAATCGGAATTTTACTCTGCAAAATTTTGACAAAAGTCATAATTTCACTCAAAAAATGTCAGTATTTTACAAGACCAACAAAAAAAATTGGCAAAGATGTGATAAAAGTCAGAATTGTATATAACAAATGTCACCATTTTGCATTAAAAAATATTTTTACATAAAAAAATTTAAAAAGAAAATATTACAGAAACAGAAATATGAGAAATTGTTCCCAATTTTATAGGAAAAAGTCGACACATTGTGAGAAAAAGACTGAGCAATTTTTGTTTGTAATTGTTTTTTAATCTTATTCAATTCAAGTTATTACAGTTTATCTCTACATACATATTAATTTTTTTAATTAATTTTGGCCTAAAGGGGCGCATTTACATTTCTCAAACCATGTCCTTCCTTGGTGGTCCAGGGAACCCGCAAGACAGCTTGAGACCGTCACAATACCGTAGCTGCGTGTGTCAAATATGAGTCATTAAATGACTCCCGCCTCCTGGTGGTAGAGGGCGCTAGTGATCCTTCTTGCGACTACTCGGCTGCAGAAGAAGTGACAATGAGTGACGTGATATGTGCGGGGACGGATATGATGTGGTGCACGACGGACCTTTTACGATGTAACACTCCTATGCTGGCTATGTAAACAACTGGGCTGAAATAAATAATGTTCCAGTTAAATACCCAGTGTATTATTTATACAATAACACTTCATGGTGGCAGTGGTGGGATAAAGAGATCACCCACGGAGCAGAACGGGAGGGGGAGTTGTCCGAGGATAATTCTGTCGTCGCCCGCACTTGAGGAGCCGAGCTAACTGATAGCAGCGGTCCGATAGCATTTTTCTGAACTGGTCTTTCAATTGAAGCAGGAAGTAATAAAGGAAGATCTCCATCGAGACAGAGAGACTTTTAAAACTGAAGAAAGATAAGGAAGACTTCTATAAACAAGTTATCGATGCTTTTGACCAAAAGGAGCTGGCATGGACTTCATTTATAAGTAAAGATAAGACCGTAATAATTATTAAATGTGCTTTTCATGATGGTATCCTTACATCACACTCAAATTTTTATTGCATGCCTTTGGTAAGCGCAGGAGTGAGAATAGGTTTTAAATTAATTAGCACCCCGGCGGCAATTCAAGAAAATACGGTAACCCATTTACCATCTGCCATTAACACTTATAATAGCAATATCACTAAAACTTGGTTAATTTTCAGGTCATGAGATGTAATATTGTTGGTGGTTTTTGAATGTTTTTCAGAGGGCTTTATGGGCCACCTCTTACTTGCTGTATTTTACGACTTAGAATGCAAATAAATAGGAAAAATAATATGAGAAATTGTTCCCAATTTTATAGGAAAAAGTTGACACATTTTTTTGTTTGTAATTGTTTTTAATCTTATTTAATTCAAGTTATTACTGTTTATCTCTACATACATATTCATTTTTTAAATTAATTTTGGCCTAAGGGGGCGCATTTACATTTCTTACACACACTAGTTATTACATATGTTGACCAGAGGGGGAGCACTTCAAATTTTGATACACACTTGTTATTTCATACCAGAGGGGGAGCACTTTTAAAACCAACACACAGTCAACAGTGTTTCCCACAGGTCGGGCATCTATTTCTGGTGGTGTGGTTGGGCGGTGGGGGGGGGGGGCGATGACCAAGAAGGTCGCGGAGGTGGAATATAATTACAACACTTTAGGTACATGTTTATATACATTACATATTTGTATAATATGTAACTACAAGCTCCATTCACAGACAGAGTCCCATTGCTTATGAGCGGTCGAGCGAGTCAAAAGCCGAAAAAAAAATATATATTTTTTTTTTAACTGAATTTAATACGGCCGCCACAAATAAACGAATGTGTGGGAAACCCTGGTCAATTTGAAAAATCCCCTTATTTTTGGGACCACCCTAATTTTGATAATTTCACCACCAAGGATGCAAATGAGACATTCTCTATTAGTGTTTTTCAACCTTTTTTGAGCCAAGGCACATTTTTTGCGTTGAAAAAATCCAGAGGCACACCGCCAGCAGAAATCATTCAAAAACAAAACTCACAGTAATAAGTCGTTGTCGCAATTGTTGGATATGACTTTAACGCATAACCAAATATGCATCAATATAGCTCTTGTCTCAAAGTAGGTGTACTGTCACATCACACCCTGACTTATTTTGAATTTTTTTGCTGTTTTCCTGTGTAGTGTTTTAGTTGTCTTGCGCTCCTATTTTGGTGGCTTTTTCTCTTTTTTGGGCAGCAGTTTCATGTCTTCCTTTGAGCGATATTTCCCGCATCTACTTTGTTTTGGCAATTAAGAATATTTCATTGTTTTTATCCTTCTTTGTGGGGACATTGTTGATTATCATGTCATGTTCGGATGTACTTTGTGGACGCCATCTTTGCTCCACAGTAAGTCTTTGCTGTCGTCCAGCATTCTGTTTTTGTTTACTTTGTAGCCGGTTCGTTCTTCATAGCCTTCCCTAAGCTTCAATGCCTTTTTTTAGTTGCACTCACCTTACAGGTTTACAAAAAATATTTTTAACCCAAATAGGTGAAATTAGATAATCTCCCACGGCACACATGACTGCGTCTCACAGTGGTTGAAAAACTCTGCTCTATTAGATGCAATGGTTTTCCATATTGGAACCATGATTTATGTCCTAACTTGTTTACGGCTCCTCATATGGAAGGTACTTTTCCTTGTTGATGTCTCAGGAAGGGTAGAAATACAAGAACACACACAAACACAGACACACACATTCTTAAACCGTCCCATCGAATGAGACGGAGTTCAAGTCAACATGTTGCAGTAAGAGCCGTTACGTAAGCGCCTCAGACAGACACCTTGTATGAAACAAAATGAAATGAACAGTTAAAATTCGCTCCATTTTGTCCACTAAAGACGCCGAGATCATTATCCATGCGTTTGTTACGTCTCGTCTCGATTACTGTAACGTATTATTTTCGGGTCTCCCCATGTCTAGCATTAAAAGATTACAGTTGGTACAAAATGCGGCTGCTAGACTTTTGACAAGAACAAGAAAGTTTGATCACATTACGCCTGTACTGTATATACCTTTATATACATATATACATACATATATACCTGTACTGTATATACCTTTATATACATATATACATACATATATACCTGTACTGTATATACCTTTATATACATATATACATACATATATACCTGTACTGTATATACCTTTATATACATATATACATACATATATACCTGTACTGTATATACCTTTATATACATATATACATACATATATACCTGTACTGGCTCACCTGCACTGGCTTCGTGTGCACTTAAGATGTGACTTTAAGGTTTTACTACTTACGTATAAAATACTACACGGTCTAGATCCATCCTATCTTGCCGATTGTATTGTACCATATGTCCCGGCAAGAAATCTGCCTTCAAAAGACTCCGGCTTATTAGTGATTCCTAGAGCTCAAAAAAAGTCTGCGGGCTATAGAGCGTTTTCCGTTCGGGCTCCAGTACTCTGGAATGCCCTCCCGGTAACAGTTCGAGATGCTACCTCAGTAGAAGCATTTAAGTCTCACCTTAAAACTCATCTGTATACTCTAGCATTTAAATAGACCTCCTTTTTAGACCAGTTGATCTGCCGCTTCTTTTCTTTCTCCTATGTCCCCCCCTCCCTTGTGGGGGGGGTCCGGTCCGATGACCATGGATGAAGTACTGGCTGTCCAGAGTCGAGACCCAGGATGGACCGCTCGTCGGGACCCAGGATGGACCGCTCGTCTGTATCGGTTGGGGACATCTCTACGCTGCTGATCCGCTTGAGATGGTTTCCTGTGGACGGGACTCTCGCTGCTGTCTTGGAGCCACTATGGATTGAACTTTCACAGTATCATGTTAGACCCGCTCGACATCCATTGCTTTCGGTCCCCTAGAGGGGGGGGGGGGGTTGCCCACATCTGAGGTCCTCTCCAAGGTTTCTCATAGTCAGCATTGTCACTGGCGTCCCACTGAATGTGAATTCTCCCTGCCCACTGGGTGTGAGTTTTCCTTGCCCTTTTGTGGGTTCTTCCGAGGATGTTGTAGTCGTAATGATTTGTGCAGTCCTTTGAGACATTTGTGATTTGGGGCTATATAAATAAACATTGATTGATTGATTGATAGGGGGAACTGCACTTTTCTTTTGGAATTTTGCCTACCGTTCACAATCATGACTAGAACAACACATCCCAGCAGGCACGAGACACTGAAACAACGTTGAAAACTTTCTGAATGAGGTCCTGGTGTTGAGCAACTCAAACCTAACGTTGGAACAACATGCTTTTTGACAACGTTTATTCAATGTCGGGTTGTGACGATTTCACCATAGATATTTGGTCATTTCCCAACCAACAACGTGGATCCAACATTAGACATCAATGTGGTTTCAATTTACAAATAAAACTCTTTTGCAACTTTGTTTTGAAGTCAGTTTTAAAAGACCTACAGTACAGGCCAAAAGTTTGGACACACCTTCTTGTGTTTTTCTTTATTTCATGACTATTTACATTGTAGATCATGGGTGTCAAACTCTGGCCCGCCGTGTAATTTCTCTTGGCCCTTGAGGCAATATCAAATGAACATTAGAGCTGGCCCGCCGATGTAACACCGCATTCACCGCTAATACTCTTACTTGTCAACCCTCACGATTTTCCCGGGAGATTCCCGAAGTTCAGTGTCCCTCCCGAATTTCATCCCTGGGCAACAATATAAAGGCACTGCAACCTGTCGCCACGTCCGCTTTTCCTCCATACAAACAGCGTGCCGGCCCAGTCACATAATATATGCGGCTTATACACACACACAAGTGAATGCAAGTCATACTTGGTCAACAGCCATACAGGTCACACTGAGGGTGGCCGTATAAACAACTTTAACACTGTTACAAATATGCGCCACTCTGTGAACCCACACCGAACAAGAATTACACATTTTGGGAGAACATCCGCACCGTAACACAACATAAAGACAACAGAACAAATACCCACAACCCCTTGCAGCACTAACTCTTCCGGGACGCTAAAATATACAGCCCCTGCTATCTTAAATTTTATTTGATATGCCATTGATATTTTTTAATTATTATTAGGATTTGAAACTCGATTTTGCATGTCACTATAAAGTTATATACTGTAAGCCTTACTTGTTATAGATTCAATGCAAAACTAAAAGGTTAATTTGTTCAACCGTGGCCCACTGCTTTGTTCGGTTTAAAATTTTGGCCCACTCTGTATTTGAGTTTGACACCCCTGTTGTAGATCAAAACTAGGAATGAACACAAGTGGAGTTATGTACTTAACAAAAAAAAGGTGATATAACTGAAAACATGTTTTATATTTCTTCAAAATAGCCACCCTTTGCTCTGATTACTGCTCTGCACACTCTTGGCATTCTCTCGATGAGCTTCAAGCACACCTGTGAAGTGAAAACCCTTTCCGGTGACTACCTCTTGAAGTTCATGGAGAGAATGCCAAGAGTGTGCAAAGCAGCAGTCATTCACCGCAAAAGGTGGCTATTTTGAAGAAACTACAATATAAAACATGTTTTCAGTTATTTCTACCTTTTTTTTTTTAAGTACATAACTCCACATGTGTTCATTCATAGTTTTGATGCCTTCAGTGACAATCTACAATGTAAATAGTCATGAAAATGTTAAAAACGAATTAAATGATGTCCAAACTTTTGGCTTGTACTATATGTATAATCAACGGTGTATCAATGTATTGTGTCTGCTGGGTGGGATATGTCTTTTTATGGGAGGGGTGGAGGTGGAGATTTTAAAGATGATTTAAAAAAAAAAAATGCTTTAAAGATGCGGCTAATGGGAGTTACCGTTGTAGCCTTAAAACCACTTCAAAACCGCTTCAAAAACTTCCATCAGCGTTTTATATACACACTGCAAGTCTATATATGATGTAGTAGCAGACATGTTCATAACAATATGTTCAATATTTACTTTATTTTGACAGATTTTTTCAGAGCATTGATTTCCGTTTCCACAGCAGCGAACTACCGACTTCTGGCAACAACTATGTGGCCTACTTCGGGAAACCAAGGCGAGTTTGTTCCAATCATGGCAGATTCGGTAAGAAACAACAAAGATGACTACTTTTGGACAAACAAAAATTTACATATCTTTTTGAGCCTGAATATACTGAGGATGAACTACTGCTTCTAGAAGGAAGAGTGAGACATTGGAGCAGATAGAAGATGAGAGAGTGAGGTGAAAATGACTCGACGCTGCAGAATGTGCAACTCGACATAAATGGAGTGCTTGCCCAAATAAATCGGAAAAAACGTCCCCGGCCAGCTGGACCAAACGCACAACTGTCCATTGAGTGAGTCACACTTTATATTAAACATGACTGCAATTTTTCTGGGGAATTTTGTGTATGTAAGATAAGAACACTTTTTTAAATGGATTCTAAATCGTAAATAAACATTTAAAAAAATTCAGCTAACAATGGACTCAATGGTAGCTCCTCTATTCCGCCCACAGAGCCAAACTAAAAAAAACATCCAAATAGCACCAACAGTACTCCATTTACATTTTGTGAATATTAAACAAGTATTAGCGATATTGTTATTAAAAGCGCTAACGTTAAGGACCTATTTTTAGCGGCGCGTTGATCCTAGAGAACTAGCTAGTTCATGCTGCTATAATTACAGTAGTGATCAAAAGTTTACATACACTTGTAAAGAACATAATGTCATGGCTGTCTTGAGTTTCCAATAATTTCTACAACTCTTATTTTTTGTGATAGAGTGATTGGAGCACATACTTGTTGCTCACAAAAAACATTCATGAAGTTTGGTTCTTTTATGAATTTATTATGGGTCTACTGAAAATGCCACAAGCTTTTGGCAAGTTTCTGGTTGAATTATTGACCACTCAAACAGCTCAATTTTTGTTTCATTTGAGATCACATGGACAAATATCAGACCTTCTGGAGGAAAGTTCTGTGGTCAAATGAAACAAATATTGAGCTGTTTGGCCACAATACCCAGTAATATGTTTGGAGGAGAAAAGAGGAGGCCTTTAATACCAGGAACACTACACCTACCGTCAAGCATGGTGGTGATAATATTAAGCTCTGGGTCTGTGTAAAGGAACTGGTGCTTTACAGAGAGTAAATGGGGCAAAGAAAAAAGAGGATTACCTCCAAATTCTTCAGGACAACCTAAAATCTTTAGCCCGGAGGTTGAGTCTGGGGCGCAGTTGTGTGTTCCAACAGGACAATGACCCCAAACACACGTCACAAGTGGTAAAGGAATGGCTAAATCGGGCTAGAATTAAGTCGTTAGAATGGCCTTCCCAAAGTACTGACTTAAACGTGTGGACAATGCTGAAGAAACAAGTCCATGTCAGAATACCAACACAATTAGCTGAACTGCACCAATTTTGTCAAGAGGAGTGGTCAAAAATTCAAGCAGAAGCTTGTGGATGGCTACCAAAAGCGCCTTATTGCAGTGAAACTTGCCAAGGGACATGTAAGCAAATATTAACATTGCTGTATGTATACTTTTGACCCAGCAGATTTGCTCACATTTTCAGTAGACCCATAATAAATTCAGAAAAGAACCAAACTTCATGAATGTTTTTATGACCAACAAGTATGTGCTCCAATCACTCTATCACAAAAAAATAAGAGTTGTAGAAATGATTGGAAACTCAAGACAGCCGTGACATTATGTTCTTTACAAGTGTATGTAAACTTTTGACCACAACTGTTCATCATGAGCTGGGGAGCTGCTGCATCGCCTCTGTGCCGGTGAAAGTTAATCCTAGATTATAAATTATGCCTTTGACATCCAATTTAGACCTGGAGACGGCGAAAACGACACAAAGAGATGCTCGTTTGTGTCGCTTTTTTTTTTTTACCCTTTGTGAGGATTATGATTAATTCTACGTCTAAACAGGAAGATATAAACATCCCATCAGTTGATTTTTGTTGTCTTTCATGAAGTCTGCCATGATTAGGAGTGTTGTTGAAGGAAAAACCTGATGAGTCTGTGGAATTAATACGCTGGCCTATGCTTAAAATAAGTAAATTATGTAAATATATTTTTTTAATGAATGTTACTACATTACATTTATACTTACATCATGTTTATAAAGCGTCAGAGTTTTTTTACAGCAGTTTGTAAGCAGAATAGAGTGACTCCAAATGGCTCTATTGTTAACATTTATTTATGAGTCAGAATGCATGAATAAAAGATAAACGTATATATTCTTGTCTTACATAAGGCACA
This sequence comes from Nerophis ophidion, assembly GCF_033978795.1. NCBI lineage: Eukaryota > Metazoa > Chordata > Actinopteri > Syngnathiformes > Syngnathidae > Nerophis > Nerophis ophidion. The sequence goes on along the minus strand of NC_084631.1, from coordinate 5,690,052 downwards.
GTGAATTCTCAGACGTTTTCCCTTCAACAAAAACACTACTCACCACGGCAGAAAATGTGAGAGAAAACGACAAATTATGTTTCAGAAACTTCTATTTTTGAGCCTGAATATAAGGAGGATGAGCTATAAGTTTTAGAAACTGTGTGCTGAACGGATCCAGTTGTAGTGAAACACTAAGCATCATGTAGATATACCAACAATGGACATGATAAAACCATCACTTACTGCACAATGTCTGCTGTCGCCTGAATGCCGACTGATGGGATGTTTATATCCTCCCGATTAGATGAAAAAATCATCATAATCCTTGCAAAGGGTTAAAAAATTTGGCCTATGTTTGTTGCCAGTTAGATGTCAAAGTTGACCAACTTCTCCGTTCATGGCCACATTCTTCTACTATCCAGGTGAGAGGCATGATTTATTATCTAGAATTAACTTTGACCAACTCAGGGGCGATGCAGCAGCTCAATATGTCGATATAGCAGCACAAGCTAGTTAGCTCTCTGTGATCAATGCACCGCTAGCACTTATAATATCAATATCGCTAACACTTGGTTAATATTCGGGTCACAAGATGTAATATTGTTGGTGGTTTTTGAAAGTTTTTTAGAGGGCTTTATGCGCCACCTCTTACTTGCTGTATTTTACGACTTAGAATACAAACAAAAAAGAAACATGTGTTCTTGTCTTACATAAGGATTGTGAATGATTCCAAAAAGGGATTCCAAATGCCAAAAAAAAGTGCAGTTTTCCTTTTAACGGCGGCACATTTATTTCACAGACGTTTTCCCTTCAACAACAACAACAACAACACTACTAAGATTACAGACTTTGTGAGAGACAACAACGACTACTTTGGGACAATTTACGTTTCAGATTCTTGTGTTTTTGAGCCTGAATATAAGGAGGACGATCTATAAGTTTTAGAAACTGTGTGCTGAACAGATCCAGCTTTAGTAAAGCACTAAGCATCATGTAGATATACCAACTACTGAAATAATAAAACCATCACGTACTGCACAATGTCTGCTGTCACCGACTGATGGGTGTAGATGAAAAAATAATCATAATCCTTACAAAGGGATTTAAAAAATTTACCCTTTAACAAGCGTCTTTTTGTGTATTTCTTGACATCTCAGGGTCTACATTGGATGTCAAAGTTGACCAACTTGTCTGTTTAAAGCCACATCCTTCTACTATCCAGGTGAGAGGCATGATTTATTATCTAGAATTAACTTTGACCAACTTAGAGGCGATGCAATAGCTCAATATATCAATATAGCAGCTCAAGCTAGTTAGCGGCACATTTATTTCACCGATTTTTCCTTTCAACAACAACACTACTAACCATGGCAGACTTTGCGAGAGACGACGACGACTACTTTGGGACAAGTTACGTTTCAGATATTTCTATTTTTGAGCCTGAACATAAGGAGGATGATCTATAAGTTTTGGAAACTGTGTGCTGAACAGATCCAGCTTTAGTGAAACACTTAGCGTCATGGAGATATAACAACTACTGACATAATAAAACCATCACTTACTGCACAATGTCTGCTGTCACCTGAATGCCGACTGATGGGATGTTTATATACTCCCGTTTAGATGAAAAAATAATCATAGTCCTTGCAAAGGGATACAAAATTTGGCCTATAACAAGCGTCTTTTTGTGTATTTCTTGCCAGTTGGATGTCAAAGTTGACCAACTTGTCTGTTTAAAGCCACGTCCTTCTACTATCCAGGTGAGAGGCATGATTTATTATCTAGAATTAACTTTGACCAACTTAGAGGCGATGCAATAGCTCAATATATCAATATAGCAGCTCAAGCTAGTTAGCGGCACATTTATTTCACCGATTTTTCCTTTCAACAACAACACTACTAACCATGGCAGACTTTGCGAGAGACGACGACGACTACTTTGGGACAAGTTACGTTTCAGATATTTCTATTTTTGAGCCTGAACATAAGGAGGATGATCTATAAGTTTTGGAAACTGTGTGCTGAACAGATCCAGCTTTAGTGAAACACTTAGCGTCATGGAGATATAACAACTACTGACATAATAAAACCATCACTTACTGCACAATGTCTGCTGTCACCTGAATGCCGACTGATGGGATGTTTATATACTCCCGTTTAGATGAAAAAATAATCATAGTCCTTGCAAAGGGATACAAAATTTGGCCTATAACAAGCGTCTTTTTGTGTATTTCTTGCCAGTTGGATGTCAAAGTTGACCAACTTGTCTGTTTAAAGCCACGTCCTTCTACTATCCAGGTGAGAGGCATGATTTATTATCTAGAATTAACTTTGACCAACTTAGAGGCGATGCAATAGCTCAATATATCAATATAGCAGCTCAAGCTAGTTAGCGGCACATTTATTTCACCGATTTTTCCTTTCAACAACACCACTACTAACCATGGCAGACTTTGCGAGAGACGACGACGACTACTTTGGGACAAGTTACGTTCCAGATACTTCTATTTTTGAGCCTGAACATAAGGAGGATGATCTATAAGTTTTGGAAACTGTGTGCTGAACAGATCCAGCTTTAGTGAAACACTTAGCATCATGTAGATATACCAACTACTGACATAATAAAACCATCACTTACTGCACAATGTCTGCTGTCACATGAATGCCGACTGATGGGATGTTTATATACTCCCGTTTAGATGAAAAAATAATCATAGTCCTTGCAAAGGGATAAAAAATTTGGCCAATAACAAGCGTCTTTTTGTGTATTTCTTGCCAGTTGGATGTCAAAGTTGACCAACTTCTCCGTTTAAGGCCACATCCTTCTACTATCCAGGTGAGAGGCATGATTTATTATCTAGAATTAACTTTGACCAACTTAGAGGCGATGCAGCAGCTCAATATATCAATGTAGCAGCACAAGCTAGTTAGCGGCAGATTTATTTCACAGATTTTTCCTTTCAACAACAACACTACTAACCATGGCAGACTTTACGAGAGACGACGACGACTACTTTGGGACAAGTTACGTTTCAGATACTTGTGTTTTTGAGCCTGAACATAAGGAGGATGATCTATAAGTTTTGGAAACTGTGTGCTAAACAGATCCAGCTTTAGTGAAACACTTAGCGTCATGTAGATATACCAACTACTGACATAATAAAACCATCACTTACTGCACAAGGTCTGCTGTCACCTGAATGCAGACTGATGGGATGTTTATATACTCCCGTTTAGATGAAAAAATAATCATAGTCCTTGCAAAGGGATGAATAAATTTGGCCTATAACAAGCGTCTTTTTGTGTATCCCTTGCCAGTTAGATGTCAAAGTTGACCAACTTGTCCGTTTAAGGCCACATCCTTCTACTATCCAGGTGAGAGACATGATTTATTATCTAGAATTAACTTTGACCAACTTAGAGGCGATGCAATAGCTCAATATATCAATATAGCAGCTCAAGCTAGTTAGCGGCACATTTATTTCACAAATTTTTCCTTTCAACAACAACACTACTAACCATGGCAGACTTTGCGAGAGACGACGACGACTACTTTGGGACAAGTTACGTTTCAGATACTTGTGTTTTTGAGCCTGAACATAAGGAGGATGATCTATAAGTTTTGGAAACTGTGTGCTGAACAGATCCAGCTTTAGTGAAACACTTGGCGTCATGTAGATATACCAACTACTGACATAATAAAACTACCACTTACTGCACAATGTCTGCTGTCACCTAAATGCAGACTTATGGGATGTTTGTATACTCCCGTTTAGATGAAAAAATAATCATAGTCCTTGCAAAGGGATAAAAAATTTGGCCTATAACAAGCGTCTTTTTGTGTATTTCTTGCCAGTTGGATGTCAAAGTTGACCAACTTCTCCGTTTAAGGCCACATCCTTCTACTATCCAGGTGAGAGACATGATTTATTATCTAGAATTAACTTTGACCAACTTAGAGGCGATGCAATAGCTCAATATATCAATATAGCAGCACAATCTAGTTAGCGGCACATTTATTTCACAGATTTTTCCTTTCAACAACAACACTACTAACCATGGCAGACTTTGCGAGAGACAACGACGACTACTTTGGGACAAGTTACGTTTCAGATACTTCTATTTTTGAACCTGAACATAAAGAGGACGATCTATAAGTTTTAGAAACTGTGTGCTGAACAGATCCAGCTTTAGTAAAGCACTAAGCATCATGTAGATATACCAACTACTGACATAATAAAACCATCACGTACTGCACAATGTCTGCTGTCACCGACTGATGGGTGTACATGAAAAAATAATCATAATCCTTACAAAGGGATTAAAAAAAATGACCCTTTAACAAGCGTCTTTTTGTGTATTTCTTGACATCTCAGGGTCTACATTGGACGTCAAAGTTGACCAACTTGTCTGTTTAAGGCCACGTCCTTCTACTATCCAGGTGAGAGACATGATTTATTATCAAGAATTAACTTTGACCAACTTAGAGGCGATGCAGCAGCTCATTATGTCAATATAGCAGCACAAGCTAGTTAGCGGCACATTTATTTCACAGATTTTTCCTTTCAACAACAACACTACTAACCATGGCAGACTTTGCGAGAGACGACTACTTTGGGACAAGTTACGTTTCAGATACTTCTATTTTTGAGCCTGAACATAAGGAGGATGATCTATAAGTTTTGGAAACTGTGCTGAACAGATCCAGCTTTAGTGAAACACTTAGCGTCATGTAGATATACCAACTACTGACATAATAAAACCATCACTTACTGCACAATGTCTGCTGTCACCTGAATGCAGACTGATGGGATGTTTATATACTCCCCTTTAGATGAAAAAATAATCTTAGTCCTTGCAAAGGGATAAAAAATTTGGCCTATAACAAGCGTCTTTTTGTTTATTTCTTGCCAGTTGGATGTCAAAGTTGACCAACTTCTCCGTTTAAGGCCACATCCTTCTACTATCCAGGTGAGAGGCATGATTTATTATCTAGAATTAACTTTGACCAACTCAGAGGCGATGCAGCTGCTCATTATGTCAATATAGCAGCACATGCACGTGTCGCATTTGGTAGAGTGGCTTTGCCAGCAACCTAAGGGTTCCTGGTTCAATCCCCACCTTCTACTATCTTAGTCACGTCACCCTTGCTCCTGATGGGGCCAGGTTAGCGCCTTGCATGGGCAGCACCTGCCATCAGTGTGTGAATGTGGAAATAGTGTCAAAGTGTTTTGAGTTCCTTAAAAATGTAAAAAAGCGCTATACTAGTATAACGTATTTCCTTGAATTGTCGCCTGCCTTCAATTACTGCCGGGTCAAACTTGCTTCGCAAAATAATTAGCGCATGCTTAGTATTACCGCCGGGTCAAACTCGTGACGTCACGAGTGACACTTCCCCTGTCATCATTTTCAAAATGGAGGAGGCTGATTTCAATACCGGTAATTTGAAATCGCATAAAGGGAAGAAGATTAAGAGCTATTCGGTAGGATTTAAGGTCCAAGCTATTGCATATGCTAAAAAGAACAGCAAGCAGCTTGGTTTTATTAATATACATGTGGAGACGCGGGGCCGACGGTCCGACAGACAGGCCCAAGATGGCGGCGAGGAGGCGGCGACGGCGAGCGAGCGGAGAGGAGGAGCGGAAGAGCGACCTGGACTGAGGTTTTATTGAAAAATAAACAGTCAAACTGCTCAAGCCGTGTCCTTCCTTGGTGGTCCAGGGAACCCGCAAGACGACGGCGTGAGACCGTCACAATACCGTAGCTGCGTGTGTCAAATATGAGTCATTAAATGATGGTGGTTTAGGACGCTATTGATCCTTCTTGCGACGCTGCAGAAGAAGTGACAATGGGTGACGTGATATGTGCGGGGACGGATATGATGCGGTGCACGACGGACCTTTTACGATGTAACACTCCTATGCTGGCTATGTAAACAACCCGGCTGAAATAAATAATGTTCCAGTCCTAAATACCCAGTGTATTATTTATACAATAACACTTCCTGGTGGCAGTGGTGGGATAAAGAGATCACCCACGGAGCAGAACGGGAGGGGGAGTTGTCCGAGGATAATTCTGTCGTTGCCCGCACTTGAGGAGCCGAGCTAACTGATAGCAGCGGTCTGATAGCATTTTTCTAAACTGGTCTTTCAATTGCAGCAGGAGGTAATAAAGGAAGATCTCCATCGAGACAGAGACTTTTAAAACTGAAGAAAGATAAGGAAGACTTCTATAAACAAGATGCTTTTGATCAGAAGGAGCTGGCATGGACTTAATTTAAAAGTAAAGGTAAGACCATAATAACGTTTTATTATTAAATGTGCTTTTCATGATGGTATCCTTACATCACACTCAAATTTTTAGTGCATGCCTTTGGTAAGTGCCGGAGTGAGAAGAGGTTTTAAAATAATTAGCGCATGCTTACCTTTACCGCATGCCTTTGGTAAGCGCAGGAGTGAGAAGAAGTTTTAAATTAATTAGCACCCTGGCGGCAATTCAAGGAAATACGGTAACCCATTTATCATTAACACTTATAATAGTAATATCACTAAAACTTGGTTAATTTTCAGGTCACGAGATCTAATACTGTTGGTGGTTTTTGAATGTTTTTTTAGAGGGCTTCATGGGCCACCTCTTACTTGCCGTATTTTACGACTTAGAATGCAAATAAATAGGAAAAACGTGTTCTTGTCTGACATAGGGATTGTGAACGATAGACAAAAATTCCCCCAAAATATCCTGATCTTATAAATAGTGGAGGAAAATGTGTGTTAAATTAATTAGCACCCCGGCGGCAATTCAAGGAAATACGGTAACCCATTTGCCATTAACACTTATAATAGTAATATCACTAAAACTTGATTAATTTTCAGGTCACGAGATCTAATACTGTTGGTGGTTTTTGAATGTTTTTTAGAGGGCTTTATGGGCCACCTCTTACTTGCTGTATTTTACGACTTAGAATGCAAATAAATAGGAAAAACGTGTTCTTGTCTAACATAGGGATTGTGAATGATAGACAAAAATTCCCCCAAAATATCCTGGTCTTATAAATAGTGGAGGAAGATGTGTCGGAGTCGGTCCATGTGCATACCTAATAGTATTTTGTACTCTACCGTCCAAACATAACTTTCCATTATTCCAACACGGGACCAGCAGCTATTTCCCGTGACAGGATGATGGGTGGACCTGACACCAAAGTGAGCGTGGGCCGAGGCGACGATTAAATCACGATAATGGCCCGCCGTCTTTCCGGCCGCCATCAGCATCCAATGAAGGCGTTATCGTGGCCATCAATAAGCGGCATCTGCCTGACAACAGCACCAGCACGGGAGCTCAGCTGGATGTCAGGATGCCGCGTCCATGCCCCCCAGCACTTGTTTATCACGTCACAAAAAGAAACAGGAGTCATGTCCAAGCAAGGTACAAACTAGGGATGAGCAATACGGACAAAATTCAAATTTTCAGCCTCCTGCAATAACAATGCATACCAGGATATATTATTTGTTATATAAATGGTAATAGAAGCGTGTCAAAACCATCCCTGATTTAGCTGCTCATGTATTCAGCAACATATGACATTATTTCCTGCATTAATACGTCGTAAACTATTATTAATCCACTTGCTAATTTATTATTCATATCTGGTTACCTTCTGTTGTAACGAGTTATTTTTGCACTAACGGTAAACTTTAATAATTGAGCGATATTACAAATCGGGGCGGTATCGGTCATACCAATGCTGATACTGACGCTGCACATTTTGATCACAATTATAATCAGACGGCGGTGTAACAATATCAATTAAATGTTTAAATTATTTCCTGCTCTGATTTAATCAATCAATCAATCAATCAATGTTTATTTATATAGCCCCAAATCACAAATGTCTCAAAGGACTGCACAAATCATTACGACTACAACATCCTCGGAAGAACCCACAAAAGGGCAAGGAAAACTCACACCCAGTGGGCAGGGAGAATTCACATCCAGTGGGACGCCAGTGACAATGCTGACTATGAGAAACCTTGGAGAGGACCTCAGATGTGGGCAACCCCCCCCCCCTCTAGGGGACCGAAAGCAATGGATGTCGAGCGGGTCTAACATGATACTGTGAAAGTTCAATCCATAGTGGCTCCAAGACAGCAGCGAGAGTCCCGTCCACAGGAAACCATCTCAAGCGGATCAGCAGCGTAGAGATGTCCCCAACCGATACAGGCGAGCGGTCCATCCTGGGTCCCGACGAGCGGTCCATCCTGGGTCTCGACTCTGGACAGCCAGTACTTCATCCATGGTTATCGGACCGGACCCCCTCCACAAGGGAGGGGGGGGACATAGGAGAAAGAAAAGAAGCGGCATATCAACTGGTCTAAAAAGGAGGTCTATTTAAAGGCTAGAGTATACAGATGAGTTTTAAGGTGAGACTTAAATGCTTCTACTGAGGTGGCATCTCGAACTGTTACCGGGAGGGCATTCCAGAGTACTGGAGCCCGAACGGAAAACGCTCTACAGCCCGCAGACTTTTTTTGAGCTCTAGATTTAAATCCTTTGGTTTTTGCCCTTGAAGTCCTCCTGTATCGAGAAGCTTATTTACTGAGATAAATGATAAATGATAAATGGGTTGTACTTGTATAGCGCTTTTCTACCTTCAAGGTACTCAAAGCGCTTTGAAACTACTTCCACATTTACCCATTCACACACACATTCACACACTGATGGAGGGAGCTGCCATGCAAGGCGCTAACCAGCACCCATCAGGAGCAAGGGTGAAGTGTCTTGCTCAGGACACAACGGACGTGACGAGGTTGGTACTAGGTGGGATTTGAACCAGGGCCCCTCGGGTTGCGCACGGCCACTCTCCCACTGCGCCACGCCGTCCCTAACCGAGCTTGTAAATAATGACAAAAACATCAAAAAATATTTTTATAATTGGAAAATATCGATTCATAAAACAAGAACGGGAAAGAATTCCACTTTCAAAGCTTCAACAATTAGTTTTCTCAATTCCCAAACGTTTATTGAGTGTTGGTAAAGGAAAAGGTGATGTAACACAGTGGTGAGCATGCCCTTTCCCAACTACTTTGGCACGTGTTGCAGCCATGAAATCCGAAGTTAATTATTATTTGCAAAAAAAAATACAGTTTATGAGTTTGAACATCAAATATCTTGTCTTTGCAGTCTATTTAACTGAATATGGGTTGAAAAGGATTCGCAAATCATTGTATTCTGTTTATATTTACATCTAACACAATATCCCAACTCATATGGAAACAGGGTTTGTACATATGTTATATGAGATGGGCTCCAGCACCCCCCACACCCCCAAAAGGGACAAGCGGTAGAAAATGGATGGATGGATATATGTTAAACAATGGATGTCCGCTAACTTTTTGCAACTCAACGCCAAAAAAACGGAAATGCTGATTATCGGTCCTGCTAGACACCGAACTCTATTTAATAATACAACTCTAACATTTGACAACCAAACAATTAAACAAGGCGACACGGTAAAGAATCTGGGTATTATCTTCGACCCAACTCTCTCCTTTGAGTCACACATTAAAAGCGTTACTAAAACGGCCTTCTTTCATCTCCGTAACATCGCTAAAATTCGCTCCATTCTGTCCACTAAAGACGCTGAGATCATTATCCATGCGTTTGTTACGTCTCGTCTCGATTACTGTAACGTATTATTTTCGGGTCTCCCCATGTCTAGCATTAAAAGATTACAGTTGGTACAAAATGCGGCTGCTAGACTTTTGACAAGAACAAGAAAGTTTGATCACATTACGCCTGTACTGTATATACCTTTATATACATATATACATACATATATACCTGTACTGGCTCACCTGCACTGGCTTCCTGTGCACTTAAGATGTGACTTTAAGGTTTTACTACTTACGTATAAAATACTACACGGTCTAGCTCCATCTTATCTTGCCGATTGTATTGTACCATATGTCCCGGCAAGAAATCTGCGTTCAAAGGACTCCGGCTTGTTAGTGATTCCCAAAGCCCAAAAAAAGTCTGCGGGCTATAGAGCGTTTTCCGTTCGGGCTCCAGTACTCTGGAATGCCCTCCCGGTAACAGTTCGAGATGCCACCTCAGTAGAAGCATTTAAGTCTCACCTTAAAACTCATTTGTATACTCTAGCCTTTAAATAGACTCCCTTTTTAGACCAGTTGATCTGCCGTTTCTTTTCTTTTTCTCCTATGTCCCACTCTCCCTTGTGGAGGGGGTCCGGTCCGATCCGGTGGCCATGTACTGCTTGCCCGTGTATCGGCTGGGGACATCTCTGCGATGCTGATCCGCCTCCGCTTGGGATGGTTTCCTGCTGGCTCCGCTGTGAACGGGACTCTCGCTGCTGTGTTGGATCCGCTTTGGACTGGACTCTCGCGACTGTGTTGGATCCATTATGGATTGAACTTTCACAGTATCATGTTAGACCCGCTCGACATCCATTGCTTTCCTCCTCTCCAAGGTTCTCATAGTCATCATTGTCACCGACGTCCCACTGGGTGTGAGTTTTCCTTGCCCTTATGTGGGCCTACCGAGGATGTCGTGGTGGTTTGTGCAGCCTTTTGAGACACTAGTGATTTAGGGCTATATAAGTAAACATTGATTGATTGATTGATTGATTGATGTATATATAGTTACTTTACATGTAGTCAGCTTTTGGTGCCCGGCTTAAAATTTTTAGCCCAATGCGGCCCCAAGTCAAAAAGTTTTGACACCCAACTGACAAACTACTATTATCTACCCCCTTAAAGTAAAATGGGTATACCGTATCCTGTCTACATCCTGGTTGCATCTTTTTTTTATGGCCCACAGGTGCGCTTGTGAATTGTGAAGTGAATTATATTTATATAGCGCTTTTCTCTAGTGACTCAAAGCGCTTTACATAGTGAAACCCAATATCTAAGTTACATTTTAAAGCAGTGTGGGTGGCACTGGGAGCAGGTGGGTAAAGTGTATTGCCCAAGGACACAACGGCAGTGACTAAGGAATCGAACCTGCAACCCCTCAAGTTGCTGGCACGGCCACTCTACCAACCGAGTAAAAAGTATGTTGTGAAAAAACTACTCAAGTACTGAGTAGCTGATGAGTAACCTGTTCGTTTAATGATGACGGCAACAAGTAATGCACAAAAACATAAAAACAGCAATGAACAAATTCAGAGCCAGGAATATCTCTTAAGCAACTAAAACAATAATATATATTAAAGGCCAACTGAAATGAAATTTTCTTATTTAAACGGGGATAGCAGGTCCATTCTATGTGTCATACTTGATCATTTCGCGATATTGCCCTATTTTTGCTGAAAGGATTTAGTAGAGAACATCCATGATAAAGTTTGCAACTTTTGGTCGCTAATAAAAAAGCCTTGCCTGTACCGGAAGTAGCAGACGATGTGCACGTGATGTCACAGGTTATGGAGCTCCTCACATCTGAACATTGTTTACAATAATGGCCACCAGCAGCTAGAGCAGCAGATTCGTGGATGAGGAAATTTAGAGTGAAAGACTAGGAAAAAAAAAAGGCGATTGCAGTGGGAGCGATTCAGATGACACATTTACTAGGGATAATTCTGGAAAATCCCTTATCTTTCTATTGTGTTGCTAGTGTTTTAGTGAGATTAAATAGTACCTGAAAGTCGGAGGGGTTTGGCCACGGGTGTGTTGACCGCGAGTGTCTCTGAGGGAAGTGAAGTGAAGTGAATTATATTTATATAGCGCTTTTCTCTAGTGACTCAAAGCGCTTAACATAGTGAAACCCAATATCTAAGTTACATTTTAAAGCAGTGTGGGTGGCACTGGGAGCAGGTGGGTAAAGTGTCTTGCCCAAGGACACAACGGCAGTGACTAGGATGGCAGAAGCGGGAATCGAACCTGCAACCCTCAAGTTGCTGGCACGGCCGCTCTACCAACCGAGCTATGCTTCACCCAAAACCAAATTTTAAAGGTCCTGGCACATTTTAAACCTGGAAATAACATTTGTCAATTAAGTAATTTATCTTTTCCTAATTGTATTTTATGGTATTGATTTTTGTCCATTTTGACAGAAGAGATACTAAACTTATATTAAACTTTATTTTAACATAATAATCCTACAAATATTATATTGTTATTCATGCCAAAAAAATGTGTTGTTAAAATAAAACTGAATACCTAAACATCTGCTTGACTTAAGACATCCCAAAAATTGTACACTGTAAAAATGACAATAGGTTGAAAAAAAACATTGGAAACTCAGTCGCCAAAATTTTACCTTAAAAAAACTGTGGAACTGTTTTTCCATTTAGAGCAGGGGTGTCCAAACTTTTTCCACTGAGGGCCACACACGGAAAAATTAAAACATTCGAGGGCCGTTTTGATATTTTTCATTTTCATCCATCCATCCATTTTCTACCGCTTATTCCCCTTTTGGGGTCACGGGGGGCACTGGCGCCTATTTCAGCTACAATCGGGCGGAAGGCGGGGTACACCCTGGACAAGTCGCCACCTCATCGCAGGGCCAACACATTTTCAAACCATAACAAAATATATGGATTCTTTTTTTTTTTTTTACCTTTAGGACTCCCAGGGACCATAGAGGGTCTCCGTCATTAACATGTTAAAAATAAGTCAAATTATTATTTTCATGTTTTATGTAATGTTTACAGTAAATCTCTATATCAACTTCAGGTTGATATAAAGTTTAAAAAAAAAAAGTTTTATGTAGTGGTGTAACAGTACACAAAAATTTGGTTAGGTACGTACCTCGGTTTAGAGGTCACGGTTCGGTTCATTTTTGGTACAGTAAGAAAACAAAATATACATTTTTGGGTTATTAATTTACCAAATTTGTAAACAATGGCTTTATCCTTTTAACATTGGGGAAAACTATACTAATTCTGCCCACGTTAATCCACATTAATGTTGCTTTGATTAAATAAAATGAAAAAACCTTTCTTCTACATATAAAAAGTGCAACATTAAACAGTTTCAATGGAAACTCATCAAGCTTAATTTATTACAGTATTTATGAAGCCTGTAGTTGACTTTTATTATGTAAATGTTGTATTTTTTATCAACATGTGATAGCAGGGACCCTGCTATTCAAAACTAGGCTGCTACATTACTAATGATTAATGTAACTATTGCTGAAAAATAGTATAATTGCAATAGGAGAGACTATTCATCCCTAAACACAATGGAGTTCAATGAAATAACAGACGGACAGGGCTTTGCTGCCCCTAGGACACACACACACACACACACACACACACACACACACACACACACACACGCACACACACACACACACACACAGCAAAATGAGCTGACGTTACACTAAAAGCTAATTAGCCTTCACCTCAAGCCTATACTGTGAGCTATCTGAGCTGCAGTTTAAGTTTCTAGAAGGTCATCGGGCTCATAGTGATGTTTGTAATAGTTGTGACTGGGAAGTGTGTAGTATAATTAGGGTAGAGTCCGCTGCTCCCCTGCTAAACGAATATCTCTCCTCGACGCTAAAGCATTGACTACATCGCTCTGAATACGCACTGCTGATTGGCTTTGTATGTAACCAATCAGATGGTTGTGTGGGCGGGACAATACTGGGTGCTCACTGCTCAGACAGAGGCAGAAAGCAGAGCAGCTTGTGAAGACTTCTGCTTCCAAACTCGTTCGGTACGCCCGCGTGCCGAACCGAAACGGTTCAATACAAATACACGTATCGTTACACCCTTAGTTTTATGTATTTTCAGTCAAAGACAACTTGGTTTTTTATAGTAAAACTGAAATATGCAGTATTTCCCCCATTGCCCAAAACATTCAGAAAGCAATCTTTGATCTGAAGTAATTGGAGCCCTAAAAAGATCAATAATGCAGGACACCATTGATTTAATTGTATTATTATTTCTGAGTAATCACAGTGAAAAAATAAATAAAATCCCACTAAATATCTTTGGGATCCAAAAGGTCCCTCACTCTTAAAGTGATTAATTTGTATCATTATTTATTTTACTTTCAACACTTAAGTTACGAGATCAACTTCAGATATACCTGTTGATTTTACGTTTGAACTATTATTTTGTTGGTTTTATGCTCTTTTGTCAAAGAAAACAGTGTTTTTATATGGCAACCACACAGTATATGCACATAATATTGTCCACATAAAACATTATAAAGTGAAATATTTGAAGTAATTGGAGCCTTAAATAGGTCAATAATTCATTATATAAAATTTGTTTTCACTGAACTGAATTATATTATATATATTATTGTGTGTGAATGTGAGTGTGGATGTTGTCTGTCTATCTGTGTTGGCCCTGCGATGAGTTGGCGACTTGTCCAGGGTGTGCCCTGCCTTCCGCCCGATTGTAGCTGAGATAGGCGCCAGCGCCTCCCGCGACCCCGAAAGGGAATAAGCGGTAGAAAATGGATGGATGGATGGATGTTTTTACTTTTTTTTCTTTTTAGCATTGGCAATAAGAGCAAAATACAGAAAGACAAAAGAAAAACAAACAGCCTGCATGGCAGCTTTGTGTCATCATTGCAACTTTTCCCCGTTAGATTTCCCCTCATTCTACTTTTTTTTTAGTGTTTTTATTTTTTATTTTTGCAATAGCATTTCAGGAATGTGTGGCGGGCCACTAAAAAATTAGCTGTGGGCCGAAAATGGCCCCAGGGCCGCACTTTGGACACACCTGATATACAGTAAAAAAATTAAAAAAAATAAAAATAAAAATCAATAATTGTCTGTTCTAAAGTAAAAAAAAACAAAACAAAAAAAAAAAAACTGGCAGCTCAGTCTGCAAAATTTTACCTTAAAAAACGGTGGTACCGTTTTTCCATTTACAGTAATTGACCGTAAAAACTACAACCGTCAGTTTTAGTCGCCAGAATTTTTCAGTAAAAAAAAAATGCTATAAGACCCACTGTAAACTTTTTGGTAAAATTCTAGCAACTAAGTTGCCAGTTTCCTCTGCAAAATCTCCCAAAAATTGTTCTTTGCAGTATATTGCTTGTTTTTATTGAGGGCCAAGTTGCAATCATAGCTGCCTTCATAGGGCCGCTTGTAACTGTGAATATATATGAATATAAACATATAATAGCTTCATAACACAATTTGCATTGGCAACTTACTTTTTATTACTGTGTGTTTTACTGACAGATGGATGCATCTGAAACCCTAAGTCAAGGTGACAAGCAGATTTCCATCCATTTTCTACCGCTTGTCTCTTTCGGGGTCGCTGGAGCCTATCTCAGCTACATTCGGGCGGTATGTATTTATTTTTGATAACCCAAAAATCTTGTTACGTGATCAAATAGTAAAGTGTAGAACATAAGCTGAGAGACAGAATATGAAAAAAAAAGTCCAGGAATTCACAATTTTAAAGAAATTATTTGTAAATTATGGTGGAAAATAAGTATTTGGTCAACCATTCAAAGCTCTCACTGATGGAAGGAGGTTTTGGCTCAAAATCTCACGATACATGGCCCCATTCATTCTTTCCTTAACACGGATCAATCATCCTGTCCCCTTAGCAGAAAAACAGCCCCAAAGCATGATGTTTCCGCCCCCATGCTTCACAGTAGGTATGGTGTTCCTGGAATGCAACTCAGTATTCTTCTTCCTCCAAACACGACGAGTTGAGTTTATACCAAAAAGTTCTATGTTGGTTTCATCTGACCACATGACATTCTCCCAATCCTCTGCTGTATCATCCATGTATCCATTTAGGTATAAACTCAACTGGTCGTGTTTGGAGGAAGAAGAATACTGAGTTGCATCCCAAGAACAAAATGATGTGGCGGGCCACTTTATTGATATCGCTGGCCATGTAAAATATTGTGGTGGACCACATAAAATGATGTCGCAGGCTACATAAATGACATTGCAGGCCAAACAAAATTATGGGGTGGGCCACATTAAATGACGTGCCGGTTCACTTTAAATGATGTGGTAGACTATGTTCAAATTGTTGGGGGCCCTCATTAAATAATATAGTGGGCCACTTAAAATGATGGAGCGGGCCACGTAAAATATTCTGTTGGACCACTTGAAATGACACTGCAGGCCACGTAAAAAAAAATGTGCCAGGTCACTTTAAATGATTTGGCAGACAACTTTCAAAATGAGGGGCCAAAAATAATATGGTGGACCACATAAACTGATGTGGCGGGCCACTCAAAATATTGTGGTGGTTCACACAAAATGAGGTTGCAGGCCACACAAAATGATATGATGATAAAATGATGTGGTGGACCACTTTCAAAATGTGGTGGGCCACAAAAAATGATGGGGTGGCCTCTTTAATGATGTCGCTGGCCACAGAAATGTTTGTCCCGGCCCAATTTAAATGACGTGGCGGACCACTTTCAAAATGTGGAGAGTCCACATTAAATAATATGGTGGACCACATAAAATTATGTGGCGGGCCACATTATTGATGTCGCTGGCCGTATAAAATATTGTGGTGGGCCACTTAAAATGATGTGGTAGACCACGTCCAAATTGTGGGACGGCAAATTTAAATAATATGGTGGACCACGTTAAATAATATGGTGGGCCACGTTAAATGACGTTGCAGGCCAAACAAAATGATGTGGTGAGCCACCTAAAATAATGTGCCGGGTCACTTTAAATGACATGGCGGACCAATTTTTAAATGTGGGGGGGCCATATTAAATAATATGGTGGACATTATTAAATAATATGGTGGACCACATAAACTGTTGTGGCAGGCCACAAAAAATATTGGGGTAAACCACATAAAATAATCTAGTGGGCCATGACGTTGCAGGCCACACAAAAGATATGATAAAATAATGTGCCAGGCCACCTTAAATGATCTGGTGTACCACTTTCAAAATGTGGGGGCGCCACATAAAAATGATGGGGTGGCCTCTTTAACATAAAATATCTTGGCGGACCACATAAAATGACGTTGCAGGCCACTCAAAATGATACGATGATAAAATAATGTGCCGACCCAATTTAAATGACGTAGCGGACCACTTTCAAAATGTGGAGAGCCCACGTTAAATAATGTGGCGGGCCACTTTATTGATGTCGCTGGCCACAGAAAATGTTGTGGCGGACCACATAAAATTACGTTGCAGGCCACACAAAATGATATGATGATAAAATAATGCACCGGGCCAATTAAAATGACGTGGCGGGCCACTTTATTGATGTCGCTGGCCATATAAAATATTGTGGTGGACCGCATAAAATGACGTCCCAGGCCACACAAAATTATGGGGTGGGCCACTTAAAATGATGTGCCGGTCCACTTTAAATGATGTGGTAGACCACGTCCAAATAGTGGGACGGCAAATTTAAATAACGTGGTGGGCCACATTAAATGACGTTGCAGGCCAAACAAAATGATGTGGTGAGCCACATAAAATAACGTGCCAGGTCACTTTAAATGATGTGGCGGACCAATTTTTAAATGTGGGGGGCCATGTTAAATAATATGGTGGACATTATTAAATAATATGGTGGACCACATAAACTGTTGTGGCAGGCCACAAAAAATATTGGGGTAAACCACATAAAATAATCTAGTTGGCCATGACGTTGCAGGCCACGCAAAAGATATGATAAAATAATGTGCCAGGCCACCTTAAATGATCTGGTGGACCTCTTTCAAAATGTGGGAGGCCACATAAAAATGATGGGGTGGCCTCTTTAACACAAAATTTTGTGGCGGACCACATAAAATGACGTTGCAGGCCACTCAAAATGATACGATGATAAAATAATGTGCCGACCCAATTTAAATGACATAGCGGACCACTTTCAAAATGTGGAGAGCCCACGTTAAATAATGTGGCGGGCCACTTTATTGATGTCGCTGGCCACAGAAAATTTTGTGGCGGACCACATAAAATTACGTTGCAGGCCACGCAAAATGATATGATGATAAAATAATGCACCGGGCCAATTTAAATGACGTGGCGGGCCACTTTATTGATGTCGCTGGCCATATAAAATATTGTGGTGGACCGCATAAAATGACGTCCCAGGCCACGCAAAATTATGGGGTGGGCCACTTAAAATGATGTGCCGGTCCACTTTGAATGATGTGGTAGACCACGTCCAAATTGTGGGACGGCAAATTTAAATAATATGGTGGACCACATTAAATGACGTTGCAGGCCAAACAAAATGATGTGGTGAGCCACCTAAAATAATGTGCCGGGTCACTTTAAATGACATGGCGGACCAATTTTTAAATGTGGGGGGGCCATATTAAATAATATGGTGGACATTATTAAATAATATGGTGGACCACATAAACTGTTGTGGCAGGCCACAAAAAATATTGGGGTAAACCACATAAAATAATCTAGTGGGCCATGACGTTGCAGGCCACACAAAAGATATGATAAAATAATGTGCCAGGCCACCTTAAATGATCTGGTGTACCACTTTCAAAATGTGGGGGCGCCACATAAAAATGATGGGGTGGCCTCTTTAACATAAAATATCTTGGCGGACCACATAAAATGACGTTGCAGGCCACTCAAAATGATACGATGATAAAATAATGTGCCGACCCAATTTAAATGACGTAGCGGACCACTTTCAAAATGTGGAGAGCCCACGTTAAATAATGTGGCGGGCCACTTTATTGATGTCGCTGGCCACAGAAAATGTTGTGGCGGACCACATAAAATTACGTTGCAGGCCACACAAAATGATATGATGATAAAATAATGCACCGGGCCAATTAAAATGACGTGGCGGGCCACTTTATTGATGTCGCTGGCCATATAAAATATTGTGGTGGACCGCATAAAATGACGTCCCAGGCCACACAAAATTATGGGGTGGGCCACTTAAAATGATGTGCCGGTCCACTTTAAATGATGTGGTAGACCACGTCCAAATAGTGGGACGGCAAATTTAAATAACGTGGTGGGCCACATTAAATGACGTTGCAGGCCAAACAAAATGATGTGGTGAGCCACATAAAATAACGTGCCAGGTCACTTTAAATGATGTGGCGGACCAATTTTTAAATGTGGGGGGCCATGTTAAATAATATGGTGGACATTATTAAATAATATGGTGGACCACATAAACTGTTGTGGCAGGCCACACAAAATATTGTGGTAAACCACATAAAATAATCTAGTTGGCCATGACGTTGCAGGCCACGCAAAAGATATGATAAAATAATGTGCCAGGCCACCTTAAATGATCTGGTGGACCTCTTTCAAAATGTGGGAGGCCACATAAAAATGATGGGGTGGCCTCTTTAACACAAAATTTTGTGGCGGACCACATAAAATGACGTTGCAGGCCACTCAAAATGATACGATGATAAAATAATGTGCCGACCCAATTTAAATGACATAGCGGACCACTTTCAAAATGTGGAGAGCCCACGTTAAATAATGTGGCGGGCCACTTTATTGATGTCGCTGGCCACAGAAAATTTTGTGGCGGACCACATAAAATTACGTTGCAGGCCACGCAAAATGATATGATGATAAAATAATGCACCGGGCCAATTTAAATGACGTGGCGGGCCACTTTATTGATGTCGCTGGCCATATAAAATATTGTGGTGGACCGCATAAAATGACGTCCCAGGCCACGCAAAATTATGGGGTGGGCCACTTAAAATGATGTGCCGGTCCACTTTAAATGATGTGGTAGACCACGTCCAAATTGTGGGACGGCAAATTTAAATAATATGGTGGACCACATTAAATGACGTTGCAGGCCAAACAAAATGATGTGGTGAGCCACCTAAAATAATGTGCCGGGTCACTTTAAATGACATGGCGGACCAATTTTTAAATGTGGGGGGCCATTTTAAATAACATGGTGGACATTATTAAATAATATGGTGGACCACATAAACTGTTGTGGCAGGCCACACAAAATATTGTGGTAAACCACATAAAATAATCTAGTGGGCCATGACGTTGCAGGCCACACAAAAGATATGATAAAATAATGTGCCAGGCCACCTTAAATGATCTGGTGGACCTCTTTCAAAAGGTGGGAGGCCGCATAAAAATGATGGGGTGGCCTCTTTACCACAAAATATTGTGGCAGACCACATAAAATGACGTTGCAGGCCACTCAAAATGATACGATGGTAAAATAATGTGCCGACCCAATTTAAATGACGTGGCGGACCACTTTCAAAATGTGGAGAGCCCACTTTAAATAATATGGTGGACCACATGAAATAAAGTGGCGGGCCACATTATTGATGTCGATGGCCATAAAATTTTTTGTGGTGGACCACACAAAATTATGTTGCAGGCTACATAAATGATGTCGCAGGACACAAAAAATTAGGTGGCGGGACACATAAAATGATGTGCCGGTCCATTTTAAATGATGTGGTAGACCACGTTCAAATTGTGGGACGGTCAATTTAAATTATATGGTGGGCCACTTTAAATGATGTGGTAGACCACGTTCAAATTGTGGGACGGCCAATTTAAATAATATGGTGGACCACATTAAATATTATGGTGGGCCACTTTAAACATGGCGGACCAATTTCAAAATGTTGGGGGCCAAATAAATAATACGGTGGACCACATAAAATGAAGTCGCTGGCCACATAAAATTGTGGTGGGCCACATAACATGACGTTGCAGGCCACACAAAACTTTAAAAATGTGAGGGGCCACATAAAATAATATGGTGAACCACTTTAATGATATGGTGGGCCACATTAAATGACGCGGCGGACCAATTTCTAAATGTGGAGGGCTACTTTAAATGACGTGGCGGACCAATTTCAAAATGTGGTGGACCACATTAAATAATATGGTGGGCCATTATAAATTATTTGGCGGACCAATTTCAAAATGTGGCCGGCCACACACTATTGATGTCGCTGGCCACATAAAAAAAGGGTGGGCCACGTAACATGATGTTGCAGGCCACATAATTGACGTTGCCGGCCCACGCAAAACTTTCAAAATGTGGGGGGTCACAATAAATAATATGGTGGGCCAGATTAAATGATGTGGCGGACCAAATTCAAAATGTGGTGGACCACATTAAATAATATGGTGGGCCACTTTAAATGACATTGCGGACCAAATTCCAAATGTGGTGGACCACGTTAAATAATACGGTGGGCCACTTTAAATGACGTGGCGGACCAATTTCAAAATGTAGGGGGCCAAATTAAATAATACAGTGGGCCACATTAAATGATGTGGTGGACCAATTTCAAGATGTGGGGGTTCACTTTAAATAAGATGGTGGGCCAGATTAAATGATGTGGCAGACCAATTTCAATATGTAGGGGGCCAATTTAAATAATACGGTGGGCTATTTTAAATGATGTGGTGGACCAATTTCAAGATGTGGGGGTTCACTTTAAATAAGATGGTGGGCCACTTTAAATGAAGTGGCGGACCAAATTCAAAATGTGGTGGACCACATTAAATAATATGGTGGGCCACTTTAAATGATGTGGCGGACCAATTTCAAGATGTGGGGGTTCACTTTAAATAATATGGTGGGCCAGATTAAATGATGTGGCAGACCAATTTCAATATGTAGGGGGCCAATTTAAATAATACGGTGGGCCATTTTAAATGACGTGGTGGACCAATTTCAAAATGTGGGGGTTCACTTTAAATAATATGGTGGGCCACATTAAATGAAGTGGCGGACCAAATTCAAAATGTGGTGGACCACATTAAATAATATGGTGGTTCACTTTAAATGACGTGGCGGACCAATTTCAAAATGTGGGGGGGCCAGTTTTAATAAAATGGTGGACCACATAAAATGATATGACCGGCTACACTTTTGATGTCGCAGGGCACTTACAATTGTGGTGGGCCACGTAACAGGATGTCGCAGGCCACATAATGACATTGCAGGCCACACAAAACTTTCAAAATGTGGGGGGCTACGTTAAATATGGTGGACCACACAAAACGACGTGGCGGGCCACTTTATTGATGTCGCCGGCCACATAAAATGATGTGGCATGGAGGCCATGTAAAATTAATTATACATACATTTTCATATCTGACAAGGAGTTTGACACCCCGGTTTTTAAGGTAAGATGAACATGATCAGCGACTGTGTACTTTTGAACTAAGTGACACACACACACACACACACACACACACACACACACACACACACCGAGCCCCTTGTAAAGTGTGTAGGGCGGACATTGTGTACCCAGATGGCAGCTGCGTAGGCTTACTGATATTTCCACTGGAGGTACTTACGGTGAGGGCAGCGGGGGTGTTGCCGCGCACGCACACACGCACACGCATGACGACTTTGTGCACCTTGCCAAAAAATCACAATCACTCGCACGTCACACAAGCAAACACACACGTGCAGATGTAGTGTCACGGACACACACAAACACACACTGACGGAAGAGACAGCTTTTGGCGCGCGCGCCACCTTGTTGTTTTATTTTTCCCCTCCTTCGGCTCGTTCTGCTGGCGGGAAAGATAGCAGCGTGGAGGAGGACTCCCTCGGCAACAAGGGATAAAATTAGCGCGAAGTGCATGATCGCGCTAACAGGCCTGCGCACAAACACATGCGCACATCGCCGTGACAATCTGCAATAAAGTGACGCAGCTCTACTTACCGCCTTAGAAAGCAAGTCCGGGAGCAAACTGCGCGGGGAGACGCTGGAGGCGAAGGTGTCGCTGTCCCGATCTTGATCCCCGCTTCTCCTCCGCCGGCTCGCGCGAAGATCAACGGCGCCGACCGACGACGTGGCGCGGATAAGGCGTTAAAAGCTACGAGCCCCGTCCGAGGAGCAACAACATTGGCGCGGGTGTTTTCATAATCGTACAGTGGAGCAGCTCCGGCGCGATGCTGCGTGTCCGCCGCTAGGTGGCGCCGCTGGCTCCACACACACACACACACACACACACACACCCGCGCGTCTCACTTCCCGGCATGAAAAGTTGCGTCGTTTCCCGCCAGTAGCGAGGAGACTCGCGCGTTGGCGGCTTGTCCGAGGCGCCCTGAACGCCTCAGCAGGATACATTCATGTGGCTTGTGTGTGTGTGTGTGTGTGAAGAGTTAACCCGTGAACGCAACAGCACAAGAGACTCTAAGGAGGGAGGAGGGGGGGGGGCGTGATTTAGAGGAGACGCTGGATTAATAAAATGGCGACGTTTTTGGCTCAAATCCTGCGGGGGAAAAAGTTGTTTCAAGGTGGGGGAGGGCGGGGCGATCCATGTGTCGGTTTTATCGATACCACGGGCCGATACTAGCGTGTTTAAATCGTACTTTTGGACGTCGAATCAAATCAACTTTATTTATATAGCACATTTCGAATGTACCACAGGGGTAGCCAAAGTACGGGGCGGTATAGCTCGGTTGGTAGAGTGGCCGTGCCAGCAACTTAAGGGTTGCAGGTTCGATTCCCGCTTCTGCCATCATAGTCACTGCCGTTGTGTCCTTGGGCAAGACACTTTACTCACCTGCTCCCAGTGCCACCCACACTGGTTTAAATGTAACTCAGATATTGGGTTTCACTATGTAAAAAGCGCTTTGAGTCACTAGAGAAAAGCGCTATATAAATATAATTCACTTCACTTCACTGTACA
Organism: Nerophis ophidion; assembly: GCF_033978795.1. NCBI lineage: Eukaryota > Metazoa > Chordata > Actinopteri > Syngnathiformes > Syngnathidae > Nerophis > Nerophis ophidion. The sequence continues at coordinate 5,666,491 of NC_084631.1, read as the reverse complement.
ATGGGCAGGTTAGAAATGAGAACCGAGCAAACACAACACAAGCAGAACATGATAAAAGATAAACAAATAAAATGAAATAAATAAATACATAGGTGGTGACTTGTCCAGGGTGTACGCCGCCTTCCGCCCGATTGTAGCTGAAATAGGCACCAGCGCCCCCCCGCGACCGCAAAGGGAATAAGCGGTAGAGAATGGATGTTTTTTTTAAATGATTGATTGATACTTTTATTAGTAGATTGCACAGTTCAGTACATATTCCGTACAATTGACCACTAAATGGTAACACCCCAATAAGTTTTTCAACTTGCCGTGCCAGCAACTTGAGGGTTGCAGGTTCGATCCCCGCTTCCGCCATCCTAGTCACTGCCGTTGTGTCCTTGGGCAAGACACTTTACCCACCTGCTCCCAGTGCCACCCACACTGCTTTAAATGTAAAAATTAGATATTGGGTTTCACTATGCAGATGATGTGGTCCTGATGGCTTCATCTGACCGGGATCTTCAGCTCTCGCTGGATCGGTTCGCAGCCGAGTGTGAAGCGACCGGAATGAGAATCAGCACCTCCAAGTCCGAGTCCATGGTTCTCGCCCGGAAAAGGGTGGAGTGCCATCTCCGGGTTGGGGAGGAGACCCTGCCCCAAGTGGAGGAGTTCAAGTACCTAGGAGTCTTGTTCACGAGTGAGGGAAGAGTGGATGGTGAGATCGACAGGCGGATCGGTGCGGCGTCTTCAGTAATGCGGACGTTGTATCGATCCGTTGTGGTGAAGAAGGAGCTGAGCCGGAAGGCAAAGCTCTCAATTTACCGGTCGATCTACGTTCCCATCCTCACCTATGGTCATGAGCTTTGGGTCATGACCGAAAGGATAAGATCACGGGTACAAGCGGCCCAAATGAGTTTGGGTCTCTCCCTTAGAGATAGGGTGAGAAGCTCTGTCATCCGGGAGGAACTCAAAGTAAAGCCGCTGCTCCTTCACATCGAGAGGAGCCAGATGAGGTGGTTCGGGCATCTGGTCAGGATGCCACCCGAACGCCTCCCTAGGGAGGTGTTTAGGGCACGTCCAACCGGTAGGAGGCCACGGGGAAGACCCAGGACACGTTGGGAAGACTATGTCTCCCGGCTGGCCTGGGAACGCCTCGGGATCCCCCGGGAAGAGCTAGACGAAGTGGCTGGGGAGAGGGAAGTCTGGGTTTCCCTGCTTAGGCTGCTGCCCCCGCGACCCGACCTCGGATAAGCGGAAGATGATGGATGGATGGATGGTTTCACTATGTAAAGCGCTTTGAGTCACTAGAGAAAAAGCACTATATAAATATAATTCACCTCACAATTCACACTAATCAATTTATGGATGGATGGATAGAAAAATCAATACATATACATATCGTATGTACTGGAGTTGTTCTATTGTTGTGTTTGCTGTTGTTGTTTTTGTCTCTCTGTCTAATCCCCCTCTTATCCCCACAATTTCCCCCTCTGTCTTCCTTTTTTTCTCTTTCTATCCCCCCCCCTGCTCCCGCCCGGCTTCACCAAATGATAATGTAAATACATTTAATAAAGTCAAATTCAAATAAGGCAACAAGAGAAGTTTCCTACACTTCTCTTTTGTGAAGTAAATCTGAACAGCTGATATTTGCATCTACATCAACTACATGATTTGCTTGACAAGATGGACAGGACTAAAAAAAAAAAAATCATACTTTTGAGTTTCAGAAATCAACGTCTTCTTTTTTTGTTTTAATCTTGTGGCTTCATTGTTAATTACATCAGTGTTTTTCAACCTTTTTTGAGCCAAGGCACATTTTTTGTGTTGAAAAAATCCGGAGACACACTTGACCTCACCTGCAGAAATCATTAAAAAACGAAACTCAATTTGACAGTAAAAAGTTGTCGCAATTGTTGGATATGACTTTAAAAGCCACTACTAGCGACCACACAGTCTGATAGTTTATATATCAATGATGAAATATTAACATTGCAACACATGCCAATACGGCCTTTTTAGTTTACTAAATTGCAATTTTAAATTTCCCTCAAAGTGTCGTGTAAAAAACGTCTCGGGTTGTAGCGGACATTATTTTCCAACCCGATCCAAGCTATAAGTAGTCTGCTTTAATCGCATAATTACACAGTATTCTGGACATCTGTGTTGCTGAATCTTTTGCAATTTGTTTAATTAATAATGGAGACGTCAAAGAAGAAAGATGTAGGTGGGAAGCGTTATGTTGCGGCCGCCTTTAGCAACACAAACACACAAATGTTTACATTTCCCAAGGTGAAGCTTTGCTATGGAACAGAGCGGTCAAGCAAACATGCTTCTCTGCCACGTCAACCAACAGGTTTCGTTGAGAAAAATGTGGTATTAAGTCGGCTCTTACTGTAGACATCAGCGAGGCTTGCCTCCTCCTGCAGCTGACACTGGCGGTCACTACATCCGTGGCCACACCCCGCCGACTTTCAGGTACCATATAATCTCAGTAAAACACTTGTAACACAATAAGCAGAAAGGGATTTTCCAGAATTATCCTAGTAAATGTGTCTAATGACATCTGAATCGCTCTCACTGCCCTCGCCTTTTTTTTTTTTTTCTAGTCCTTCACTCTCATTAACGGGCTTCACGGTGGCAGAGGGGTTAGTGCGTCTGCCTCACAATACGAAGGTCCAGCAGTCCTGCGGTCAATCCCAGGCTCGGGATCTTTCTGTGTGGAGTTTGCATGTTCTCCCCGTGAATGCGTGGGTTCCCTCCGGGTACTCCGGCTTCCTCCCACTTCCAAAGACATGCACCTGGGGATAGGTTGATTGGCAACACTAAATGGGCCCTAGTGTGTGAATGTTGTCTGTCTATCTGTGTTGGCCCTGCGATGAGGTGGCGACTTGTCCAGAGTGTACACCGCCTTCTGCCCGATTGTAGCTGAGATAGGTGCCAGCTCCCCCCTCGACCCCAAAAGGGAATAAGCGGTAGAAAATGGATGGATGGGAACTCTCATTAACATCATCCACGAATATTTCATCCTCGCTCAAATTAATGGGGGAATTGTCGCTTTCTCGGTCCGAATCGCTCTTGCTGCTTGTGGCCATGATTGTAAACAATGTGAGGATGTGAGGAGCTCCACAACCCGTGACGTCACGCGCACATCGTCTGCTACTTCCGGTACAGGCAAGGCTTTTTTATTAGCGACCAAAAGTTGCGAACTTTATCGTGGATGTTCTCTACTAAATCCTTTCAGCAAAAATATGGCAATATCGCGAAATGATCAAGTATGACACACAGAAAATCTCATTTCAGTAGGCCTTTAAAGCGTAGCTCGGTTGGTAGAGTGGCCGTGTCAGCAACTCGAGGGTTGCAGGTTCGATTCCCGCTTCCGCCATCCTAGTCACTGCCGTTGTGCCCTTGGGCAAGACACTTTACCCACCTGCTCCCAGTGCCACCCACACTGCTTTAAATGTAACTTAGATATTGGGTTTCACTATGTAAAGTGCTTTGAGTCACTTGAGAAAAGCGCTATATAAATATAATTCACTTCACTAAAGAGAGGAACCAACCACCACGGTATGCCAATCCAGAGGTACCGCCCTCGATCTCCACGCAATGTTGCAGAGTCACGTCAACCAACACAGCCCCACAACATCCAGAGCCTTAAGGATCTCATAGCGCTGTACTGTACGAATGATTTGGATTTGGATATTTAGTCATGCAATGAGCGCAGAAGACGCCGAACCGGGTTTGTGTTTTCTAGGGCAGTTATCCCCCCCTGTCTACTTGGTAATGGAGCCTGGCATGGAGGATTAACTATCTCTTTAGGAAGCCCCCGAGCAACATTTTTACTACGCTTTCCTCACCCATCGCATCCCGGCTTTTGTGCTACTTAACTCTTTCAGTCACGTGCTTGCATATCTGGCACGGAGCAGACAAATTACCCGAGTATCACTTAAGACTTAATTTAAAGGCCTACTGAAATTAGATTTTCTTATTTAAACGGGGATAGCAGGTCCATTCTATGTGTCATACTTGATTATTTCGCGATATTGCCATATTTTCGCTGAAAGGATTTAGTAGAGAACATCTACGATAAAGTTCGCAACTTTTGGTCGCTAATAAAAAAGCCTTGCCTGTACCGGAAGTAGCAGACGATGTGCGCGTGACATCACGGGTTGTAGGGCTCCTCAAATCCGCACATTTTTTTACAATCATGGCCACCAGCAGCGAGAGCGATTCGGACCGAGGAAGCGACAATTTCCCCATTAATTTGAGCGAGGAGGAAAAATTCGTGGATGAGGAAAGTGAGAGTGAAGATCTAGGGGGAAGGGAAAAAAAACTAGACGGCAGAGCGATTCAGATGTTATCAGACAAATTCAATTCTGGAAAATCCCTTATCTCCTTATTGTGTTACTAGTGTTTTAGCATTTTAGTGAAAGTCGTAGGGGTGTGGCCACGGGTGTGGTGACCGCCAGTGTCTCTGAGGGAAGCCACTTTTCTCAACGAGGCGAAGCGAAGGCAGCCGTTGTGGCCGGGCTGAGATTTTTATTTTTTTTCCCTCCTCCAAGTTGGAAGCATCCCACATTCTGGGGCAAGAGAGTCCGCAGCTGCCTCTATGACAGGTGCACGAGGATCGACGCAAGCTCTCCGCTCATATCCATGGTAAGAGCCGACTTATTACCACCATTTTCTCACAGAAAGCTGCCGGTTGACATGTGGTAGGGAACCATGTTCGCTTGACCGCTCTGTTCCATAGTAAAGCTTCACCGTCATCTTTCGGGAATGTAAACAATGAAACACCGGCTGTGTTTGTGTTGCTAAAGGCGGCCGCAATACAGCGCTTCCCACCTACAGCTTTCTTCTTTGACGTCTCCATTGTTCATTGAACAAATTGGAAAAGATTCATCAACACAGATGTCCAGAATACTGTGGAATTATGCGATTAAAGCAGAAGACTTATAGCTGGGAGTAGCAAACGATGTGCACGTGACGTCACGGGTTGTGGAGCTCCTCAAATCCGCACATTTTTTTACAATCACGGCCACCAGCAGCGAGAGCGATTCGGACTGAGGAAGCGACAATTTCCCCATTAATTTGAGCGAGGATGAAAGATTCGTGGATGAGGAAAGTGAGAGTGAAGAACTAGGGGGAAGAAAAAAGAACTAGACGGCAGAGCGATTCAGATGTTATTAGACAAATTTAATTCTGAAAAATCCTTTATCTCCTTATTGTGTTACTAGTGTTTTAGCATTTTAGTGAAAGTCGTAGGGGTGTGGCGACCGCCAGTGTCTCTGAGGGAAGCCATGTTTCTCAACGAGGCGAAGCGAAGGCAGCCGTTGGGGCCGGGCTGAGATTTTTATTTTTTTCCCTCCTCCAAGGTGGAAGGATCCCACATTCTGGGGCGGCCGGTCGGAGGAGGCTAGAGAGTCCGCAGCTGCCTCTTTGACAGGTGCGCGAGGATCGACGCAAGCTCTCCGCTCATGTCTATGGTAAGAGCCGACTTATTACCACCATTTTCTCACCGAAACCTGCTGGTTGACATGTGGTAGGGAACCATGTTCGCTTGACCGCTCTGTTCCATAGTAAAGCTTCACAGTCATCTTTCGGGAATGTAAACAAGGAAACACCGGCTGTGTTTGTGTTGCTAAAGGCGGCCGCAATACAGCGCTTCCCACCTACAGCTTTCTTCTTTGACGTCTCCATTGTTCATTGAACAAATTGCAAAAGATTCAGCAACATAGATGTCCAGAATACTGTGGAATTATGCGATTAAAGCAGCAGATGTATAGCTGGGATCGGGGCTGGAACAAAAAGAAGGACGCAAGCAAGTTTCCTAACATTTTTCCTTGATAAAGCAATTACGGTACAGGCGCATATGTAGACAATATTTTACTACAGGAATCATCAAAAAGGAAAATTAAAGGAGGAAGGGGAGGCTATAAACAAAGGGAGACTCATAAAAGCTGAATAATTTAGGAAGAAAGCCAAGAGTATATGAGGAGATCCTTGAATGAGTGCAATTTACTTGTTGCAACTCTCTCAAAAAACTACACTATTTTATCTTTTTTCAGCTTGAAATGAATAATACACATTGAGTAACAGGACTGAAAGTAACAGACATGATAAGCAGCGACATCAATTATAACCACATGGCTTTTAGGTTTATAGCAGGGGTGTCAAACTCATTTTAAATGGGGGGCCACATGGACCAAATTCTACTCCCAAATGGGCTGGACTGGTAAAACCACGGCACGATAACTTAAAAATAAAGACAACTTCAGATTGTTTTCTTTGTTTAAAAATACAACACGCACACAATCAGCTCAGTGGCCTTGTGGTTAGAGCAGGGGTGTCCAAAGTGGGGGCCGGGGGCCAGTTTCGGCCCGGCGCTTGTTTCCTATTGGCCCTCAGCAGATCGTAAAATTTTAATGTGTTCGTTATTATCGAGATGTTATTAGTATTGCCGTCAAATGATACACTTTTAAAATCAGATTAAAACCTCTGGACAGCACCTTTTAGCTCTTCTTGCCAAAAATTGTGTACACTACTGAATTGGGGTCTTATGGCCGCTTATGTGGACATTTATACTGCCATCTGGTGGTGTCAGAAGAGTACAACATACAATGGAATTTGGGAAAAAAAAGTGTAAAAATAAGTCACTGAACATGAAGTACACGTTTGTTACTTATGGACTAAGTCAGGAGTAGGGAACCTATGGCTCTAGAGCCAGATGTGGCTCTTTTGATGACTGCATCCGGCTCTCAGATAAATCTTAGTTTGTGGAATTGTTCCATAAATATTGATGTTAAAGATTTCTTTTTTTGTGAAGAAATGTTTAGAATTAAGTTCATTAATCCAGATGGATTTCTATTACAATCCCCAAAGAGGGAACTTTAAGTTGATTACTTCTATGTGTAGAAATTTTTATTTATAAGTGAATCAGTTGTTTATTTTTCGACAAGTTTTTTGTTATTTTTATATCTTTTTTTTCCAAATAGTTCAAGAAAGACTACTACAAATGAGAAATATTTTTCACTATTATACAATTTAATAAATCAGAAACTGATGACATAATGCTGTATTTTACTTCTTTATCTCTTTTTTTCAACCAAAAATGCTTTGCTCTGATTAGGGGGTACTTGAATTAAAAAAATATTCACTGAAAAAAAGTTGAGAACCACTGATCTACAAGATACAAAGAATTGCTATTGCGACATCTAGTGGACATATTTAGAACAGCAGTTTTCTTTCATTCAAAAATTTAAGGTTCCTTTTTATACTTAGCAAACTCGTCCCGCTGGCAGGATAAAACTTGTTCGCGGGCCTGATCCGACCCTCAGGCTGTACGTTTGAAACCCCTGGTTTATAGTCTGTTGACACTAAGTCAGTTCTTCTCAAATTGTGGGTCGGACCCCCTGGCGAGTAAAAAAAAAAAAAAAGTTTAAATAAGTATTACATTTTTTTTATTTCAAGCAAATTGATGCACTTTAAGTATTTTCTGTTACAGACTAAAGCAATGGTAATAATAAAGTTGATTATATTTCTTTCTTTTTTGTTACCTTTAATGTTAAGGGATCTTCCAGAATTATCATAGTAATGGTAAATGGGTTATACTTGTATAGCACTTTTCTACCTTCAAAGTACTCAAAGCGCTTTGACACTATTTCCACATTCACCCATTCACACACACATTCACACACTGATGGCGGGAGCTGCCATGCAAGGCCCTAACCCTAGTAAATGTGTCTAATTACATCTGAAACGGTTCCACTGCCGCTGCCTGGAGTCGTCGCTTTTTTTTTCAAGTGCTTCACTCTAACTTTCCTCATCCACAAATCTTTCACCCTTGCTCAAATTAATGCGAAAATTGTCGCTTTCTTGGTCCGAATAGCTCTTGCTGCTGGAGGCTCACATTATAAGTAATGTGAGGATGTGAGGAGCTGTCACGCCAAATTTCTTCCTCCCTACAAAAACCTTCCCCACCCCATTTACTTCTGGTCTCACGGAAAATAGTTATGTCCTTAAGTAACAAAACTACAAAGAACAATATTTGCAAATGAGAAATGAGAAGGAATAGAGTATTTTTTTATCGTGTTAATCAATTTCTTCAGATTCCAACATACCATGAATTGATTAACGTGGACCCCGACTTAAACAAGTTGAAAAACTTATTGGAGTGTTACCATTTATTGGTCAATTGTACGGAATATGTACTGAACTGTGCAATCTACTAATAAAAGTATCAATCAATCAATCAAAAACAGCGAAGTATCCTTCCGGCGACGGGCAGTCAAAGCCGAAGTGTGACGTAAAAGGAAACATGACTCCGGAAGTAAATTAGGGGGAAGGGTTTTGTAGGGGGGAAGAAATTTGGCATGACAGGGCCCTACAACCCGTGACGTCACGCGCAGATCGTCTGCTACTTCCGGTACAGGCTAGGCTTTTTTATTAGCTTTATTGTCGATGTTCTCTACTAAATCCATCCATCCATCCATCCATCCATTTTCTACCGCTTATTCCCTTTTGGGGTCGCTGGCGCCTATCTCAGCTGCAATCGGGCGGAAGGCGGGGTACACCCTGGACAAGTCGCCAAATCCTATTAGCAAAAATATGGCAATATCGCGAAATGATCAAGTATGACACTTAGAATGGACCTGTTTAAATAAGAAAATCTCATTTCAGTAGGCCTTAAATAATTAAGAAAATAATTGTAAACTCCGTTAATTGTATGTGACTGAAATCCATTGTTTTGTTGTTATTGATTACTTCCATTTTTGCGCATGTTTGTGACGTCATTTCCTGTCAGGCAGACTGCGTGACGCCGCGTTGACTTCTATAAGAGCTCTATTTTCTCCTTCCCGTTTGTCTTCTAATTAGATTGTGTTACTGTAGAAAAAAAACAACGACTGAAAACCGGACGAGCAGGTAAACAAATGTCTGTCTGTTTTATTTAGTTCGATAGCGCCGTTGTCCTTGCATGACTAGCCTGCTGTTGCTAGCGTGCTTGCTAGCTGCTAATGTTGACGAAAGGTTACAGGACGCCGCTGCTAAAATATATATATTTTTTTTGCTTTGTTTTGCCACATTTTGACGTTCTTGTTGTATTTCAGATCATGGCTTTTCACAGACTGTCAACGAGGTTTCGACACACGGTGAGTTTTGAAGAGTTCCAAATTAGCGTTATTGCTAAGGTTGCTAAGGGCAAGTCAACCTAATTTATTTTTGTGAAATAATTTTTGTAATATTTTTTATAAATCAGGGGTCTCAGACACGTTGTTTTGCGGCCACCAACTTAATATGAAAGTCTAATGTTAGTGCGGCCCGCGAGTTTTATACAGAGGTGGGTAGTAACGCGCTACATTTACTCCGTTACATCTACTTGAGTAACTTTTGGGATAAATTGTACTTCTAAGAGTAGTTTTTATGCAACATACTTTTACTTTTACTTGAGTATATTTATAGAGAAGAAACGCTACTTTTACTCCGCTCCATTTATCTGCAATCAGGTCGCTACTCGCTACTTTTTTTTTTTTTATCGATCTGTTAATGCACGTTTGGTTTGTTTTGATTTTGTCAGACACGCATTCAAAGTAGGAACTACGCATGCCTGCGTTTCACCAATCAAGTGCAGTCACTGGTGACGTTGGACCAATCAAACAGAGCCAGGTGGTCACGTGACCGTCACACGTAGAACCCGACATGTTGAAAAACTACTGTGCAATCTACTAATAAAAGTTTCAATCAATCAACCAATCAATCAAAAGTGTAAAGGAAAAAAGACACTTTTTATTTCAACCGTGCTTCCCGTCAAAAGCCCAAAGACTGATCGCACAGTTCCTGTCTTCACAATAAAAGTGCCGCTCCATCGCGCCTGCGCTAACAAAATAAGAGTCTCCGAAAGCCAGTGCAAACAAGCTAGTAAGCTACAGAGTTTGCCGCCAATGTATTTCTTGTAAAGTGTATAAAAACCAATATGGAAGCTGGACAAATAAGATGCCAAAAACCAACGACTTTCATGATGTATTAGACAGGAAGGAGGAACTTTTTTTCTCCTCCATTTGAAAACCGGGATGTTATCAGCACTATACTGTCTGATTCCTATCAATGCAAGTGAAGTGAAGTGAAGTGAATTATATTTATATAGTGCTTTTCTCTAGTGACTCAAAGCGCTTTACATAGTGAAACCCAATATCTAAGTTACATTCAAACCAGTGTGGGTGGCACTGGGAGCAGGTGGGTAAAGTGTCTTGCCCAAGGACACAACGGCAGTGACTAGGATGGTGGAAGCGGGAATCGAACCTGCAATCCTCAAGTTGCTGGCACGGCCACTCTACCAACCGAGCTATACCGCCCATCAGAATCAGGTAATACACCAACTTATATTCTTGTCTTCATTAAAGATAGGAATCTATGTGTTAAACATGCATGTATATTCATTAAAACACCTTTAACATGTCAACAAAAACGGCAAAATAAATAAATATAAATTATATACTGTATATATAAAGGTATGTGTATGTATATATATGTATATATATATGATATGTGTGTATGTATATATGAGGTAGATCACCTCGACTTGGTCATTTATTAAGTAATTGATTAACGTTGAAAAACTTATTGGGGTGTTACCATTTAGTGGTCAATTGTACGGAATATGTACTGTACTGTGCAATCTACTAATAAAAGTTTCAATCAATGAATGCCTACTGAGCCTATGGTGCTGTTAAGTTATTGTGGCTCAATTTGCCTTAATTTTTTATTTATTTTAATGTATTAGTATTTAATATATACTATTGTTTTAGTTGCTTAACAGATATTCCTGACTCTGAATTTGCTCATTGCTATTTTTATGTTTTTGTGCATTAGTTGTTGCTGGAATCATTAAACGAACAGGTTATTCATCAGTTACTCAGTACTTGAGTAGTTTTTTCACAACATACTTTTTACTTTTACTCAAGTTAATATTTGGGTGACTACTCCTTACTTTTACTTGAGTAATAAATCTCTAAAGTAACAGTACTCTTACTTGAGTACAATTTCTGGCTACTCTACCCACCTCTGATTTTATATGAATGGCGCTTGACAGAGTTGTGTTATTCGGCTCCAAAATGGCTCTTTCAACGTTTTGGGTTGCCTACCCTTGCGTTAGTGGAAAAGCGGCGAATGAGTGGAAGCGACAGATATGTCGCCATAGAGACGAGGGTTTTCTTACATGCCTGGCTGCAGTCACACTGCAACACCTCTCCCGTCCAAAGGCGAAACCCAGTAACTTAATTTTGGTCAAAACTGAGCTGATAACAATTTTTGGAGTTCCTAGGTGATATGCTTTACATTAGTATATGCGATATTGTAATTTGGTAAGCTGTTACGTGCATGGCAGGACCTAGCACCTACCACATAACCACGTAGATACAACAGAAAAACCTAGTATCTCAAGTGACCAATCGGAGCTTCTTTTTCAGTCGTCTTATTGCAGGGGTGCCCATTACGTCGATCGCGAGCTACCAGTCGACCGCGGGGGGTGTGTCAGTCGATCTCCAGCCAGGCTTTTAAAAAAAATAGACCTAAAAATTAGTGATCATCAATCTTCACCAAGACGTCACTTAAATGACATTCACGGTACCGGAGGGTCTTGTGAGATGACGCTGGCTGCTGCAAGATCATTATTATTAAAATATGACCGAGAGGAAGGCGAGAAACACTTTTTATTTCAACAGACTCTCGCGCCGTACCTTCCGTCAAAACTCTAAAGGCCGACTGCACATTTCCTATCTTCACAATAAAAGCCCTGCTTCATGCTGCCTGCGCTAACTAAATACAGAGTCTCGGAAAACTGGCGTGCACAAGCGATCCCTCAGAAAGCTGGCGTGCACATCACTTGTGCACGCCAGCTTTCCGAGACTCTTATTTTGTTAGCGCAGGCACCATGAAGCAGGGCTTTTATTGTGAAGATAGGAAATGTGCAGTCGGCCTTTAGAGTTTTGACGGAAGGGACGGCGCGAAAGTCTGTTGAAATAAAAAGTGTTTCTCGCCTTCCTCTCTGTCATTTTTTCATAATAATGAACTGGCAGCAGCCAGCGTCATCTCACAAGACCCTCGGGTGCCGTGAATGTCAATCAAGCAAGCTACGGAATTTGCCGCCAATGTTTTTCTTGTAAAGTGTATGGAAGCTGGATGAATTAGATGCCAAAAACCAACCACTTTTATGTGGTATTGTACAGAAAGGACAACTTTTTTTCTCCTCCATTTGCAAATGTTGGTGTTATCATCATTACTGTCTGATTCCAATCATTGCAAGTCATCAGAATCAGGTAATACACCAACTTATATTCTTGTCTTCGTGAAAGAAAGACATCTATATGTGTTACACATGCTTGTATTATCATTAAACACATTTAACTTGTTTACAAAAATCTCTCTTTCATAAATAGATAAATATAAATGATATATATAAATGAGGTAGATCCCCTCGAGTTAGTCAATTGAAAAGTAGCTCGCCTGCAGAAAAAGTGTGGGCACCCCTGTCTTATTGTCTTTAATGAGACATTTGCACGAATGGGGGCCGACGGTCAACCTGATTATGTGATATTATGGCACGAGACAGATATTTGGAAGATTGGCCCGGGACGTTGCAAGCACCTTCATTAAATGTATTGTTCTTGATTCTTCCCCTTGCATACTCTTTTGGGCAGATAACTGTGGAGGTCCAAATAAAAACCGGACGCTGTACACTGCTCTTGCCCAATATGCAAACGCAGAATGGGGCCCACCCGAGATTGTGATAAAATATCTGGAGAAAGGGCACACGTTCATGAGAGCAGATTCAATCCATGGCTCCATCGGCAAGAAAATGAAAGCTCAAGAAAACATCTATACGTTTGATGACTTTGTAGATCTTTGTAAGACAGCATCAAGATAGATTGGTTTCCGTTGTTTTCTCAAAATCAGCTAGAAGTGAGTTACTAGGTTTTGCCTTCGGACGGGAGACCTGTCCGTCAGTAATAACAGTCCCCGATAACCTGGACCAATTCAAACCGTTATTTGTAGAGATGTCCGATAATGTCAGACTGCCGATATTATGGGCCGATAAATGCTGTAAAATGTAATATCGGAAATTATCGGTTTCAAAAACTAAAAAGTATGACTTTTCAAAACGCCGCTACAAACGTAGAGAGAAGTACAGAGCGCCAATAAACCTTATAGGCCTACTGAAATGAGATTTTCTTATTTAAACGGGGATAGCAGGTCCATTCTATGTATCATACTTGATCATTTCGCGATATTGCCATATTTTTGCTGAAAGGATTTAGTAGAGAACATCGACGATAAAGTTCGCAACTTTTGGTCGCTAATAAAAAAGCCCTGCCTTTACCGGAAGTAGCAGACGATGACGTCACCGGTGGGAGGGCTCTTCACATCCTCACATTGTTTATAATGTGAGCCTCCAGCATAAAGAGCTATTCGGACCGAGAAAGCGACAATTTCCCCTTTAATTTGAGCGAGGATGAAAGATTTGTGGATGAGGATATTGATAGTGAAGGACTAGAAAAAAACAAGGCGGTTGCATTGGGAGTGATTCAGATGTTTTTAGACACATTTACTTGGATAATTCTGGGAAATTCCTTATATTTCTATTGTGTTGCTAGTGTTTTAGTCAGTTAAATAGTACCTGATAGTCGGAGGGGTGGTTCCACGGGTGTGTTGACACCAGTCTCTGAGGGAAGTCACGGCAGCTGCATGGACGGCGATAGCTCCGCTGATCTCCGGTAAGAGGCGACTTATTACCACAATTTTTTCCACCGAAAACCGCCGGTTGACAAGTAGTCAGGAACTATGTTTGCTTGACCGCTCTGATCCATAGTAAAGCTTCACCTCTGGGAATTTTAAACAAGGAAACACTGTGTGTTTGTGTGGCTAAAGGCTAAAGCTTCCCACCTCCATCTTTCTACTTTGACTTCTCCATTATTAATTGAACAAATTGTAAAATATTCAGCGACACAGATGTCAAGAATACTGTGTAATTATGCGATTAATGCAGACTACTTATAGCTTGGATTGGGCTGGAAATGATGTCCGCTACAACCCAAGACGTCAAACGCACGCGTAATCATGCGAGTCATCTTACCGCGATGTTTTCAACTGGATACCTCGCGGTAAATTTAAAATTGCAATTTAGCAAACTAAAAAGGCCATATTGGCATGTGTTCCAATGTTAATATTTCATCATTTATATATAAACTATCAGACTGCATGGTCGGTAGTAGTGGCTTTCAGTAGGCCTTTAAATAAGAGACACCTTTTTTCTTTTAAATATCTCGATATTTTTAGGCCATATCGCAATACACGATATATAGCTCGATATTTTGCCTTGGCCTTGAATGAACACTTGATACATATAATCACAGCAGTATGATGATTCTATGTCTACATTAAAACATTTTTGTTCATACTGCATTAATACATGCTCATTGTATTTCATGCAGAGAAGGAAATCACAACTAAGTCAGTTGACCAAAACTGTTTTTATTTTACAGTTATTAAGCAATGGCATAAACGTTCATGTCATTTCCAAAACAGAAAGTGCAAGATTGTCGGAGACATTTTAAGTGTCAAATAAAAATGAGCTGCATTATAGGAAATCAAATAGTGTTCGTCTTTCGCTATGTGGTATGTTACTACGGACGTTATTAAATTCTGTTGACAATTTTTTTCATACGGTATTGATCTGGAAATGTTTGCCTCAGCATTTTGATGATGTGGTCGTGTGGCACCAAACGGAGATGCTGACATGCGGAGTAAGCACTCTTCATTCTCTAGGTGACTTTTCAAATGATGCTACCTATTAGCAGTAATGCTACTTTTGATAGCAATGCTTCTGGCCCACACTTGACAAATTACGGTTGTCTCTTCGACATATTCCCACTTGAAGCCAAACCACCGCCTGACGATGGACCCCCTGCTATTTTTCTTGGGAATTAATTCTTCCTTCATTCGCACCTTCTTTCTCTCGTATTACCTCTCGCACGGCTCTGCTAGCATCACAGCTAACGTTACCCATGCTGCTACCTCTCTGCTGGGTGAGCTCGTATACGTATGTGACGTATGTGACGTATGTGACGTATTTAAGAAGGTGCGCTTGCTGTCTGTCAGAAAGCGAGACAGGAAAGATTTAGAAGAGCCTGTAGTGTAATGCCAGCAGCTAAAAGCAACTGCGTGAGAACGTATACTCCAATATCACAATATGGTCATTTTCTATATCGCACAGAGACAAATCTGTGATATATCGAGTATATCGATCTATCGCCCAGCCCTATGCTGACCCCTCTGTCCGTTTACATGGCCTACTACTTGGTAGCTGAGTTGCTGTTGTTCCCAAACTCTTCCATTTCCTTATAATAAAGCCGACCGTTGACTTTGGAATATTCAGGAGCGAGGAAATTTTACGACTGTATTTGTTGCTTAGGTGGCATGCTATGACAGTTTTGCGCTGGAAATCACTGAGCCCCTGAGAGCGGCCCATTCTTTCACAAATGTTTGTAGAAACAGTCTTAATGCCTAAGTGCTTGATTTTTAATACACCAAGTGATTATGACCCCTGATTCTGATCATTTGGATAGGTGGCCAAATACTTTTGGCAATATAGTGTATTTTGTTAGTATTTGACTACAGGTAGAATTTAATTTGACCCACATATTTTGGATTAATATGAATACATGGGAAACAGACTATTTTGTACAAAATAGCTAAATTAACAGGAAAACAATTATTGTCCTAAAAACACATTTTTTGCTTAACTTAACATAATTAAAATTAACGTATTTCTTTAACAGAAATATATCCTGCTTACTTTAAAATAGTATACATTCAGTGTGCAGCTTTATGACAGATCACACTTAACACAACAAGAGAGGTGTGATTTGTGTTTGAGTAATATGACTGGCAACATTTCATTCTTTATTTATGAAGGAGATCTCCACTCAAACAGTGTGGTTTTGGTATTATGCTACATTGTGATACTTTTTCAATAAAAAGAAGCATAATGTGAACATTGAACACTTAAAAAAATACCAAGAGTTGAAACAAATATAATTTGACCCTTTGATGTACTGTAGTCCAGCTACTCCTGTAGTGTCACTATCATAAAATGTAGCGTTTTTATCATAAAACTGGACACATTATGATTATGTCCAACAACTTGGATTCACAACTAGTCTTTTGAAAAAAATACATTATTTTCACTAACGAGAGCAAAGTTGTTTTGAATGACACTTAATACTATTATGTTCATGCACATGGTGTATATACCCCCCTCACCATTTTTTTTATAGATCCATCCATTTTCTACCGCTTGTCCCTTTTGTGGGGGTGCTGGAGCATATCTCATCTACAATCAGGCGGAAGGCGGGTTACACCCTGGACAAGTCGCCATCTTATCACAGTTGTTTTTCAAATCACCTGACGTATATATTGTGTATATGTACGTAATTTATCAATTTTTTTAACGTAAGTTTTATATACATGTTACAGGTTTTATATATTTTATTTTTGAATGTATCAAATGTGAGGACTATTAAATGAACCACAATGGAAACAAGCCTTTTGGCTATTTGTGGCATCCGTTTGCTTCTTTAAAGCATGACATGGATTCAATTCTTTAAGATGTCAAACTTTTCAATCAATCAATCAATCAATGTTAGCATGTAGCTCATTGACATGATAGTCACATGTAGCGTCTCCACTGGACAAAAACGATCTCCGATGTTCCCCAATTGTTCTTTTAAAAAAAAAAAAGTAAACAAAATTGGCTTAGTCTGTAGCAGACCGTTGTGAAGCTGTTGTCGTTCGAAAGAATCTTGATATTTTCCAGACCATTTTTTATTTGCACAGCTCAATATGAAACACATTATTTTTTAAATATTGGAAGATTCAGTTTTTCAAAGGACGATTGGCAACCCTAGCTATATCTGATGCAGAAGTGATAGATCTATTGTCTCTGTTGTCTACTTAACTAATTCACTTACAGGTAAGGCGTGTTCGTTTGGTTCATACAAGTGGATCAGGCCAACAGCAGGAGGCCCTGGCAATTGATGCAGAACCTCAACCCTTCTCAGTCTTCAGAACAAATGAGAATGATCCTGTAAGTAAAGATGCTCCTTCGAGTGTGGTGCAAGAGTAAAAACTGGTGTTAAGTTTGACAGCAGTATTCAATTTAGTTTTAGCCGTTAGTCATAGTCTTTTGATGACAATGTATTTTAGTTTTAGGAATATTTTAGTCATCTAATTGGATCTAGATTTAAGGTAAGGCAAGTTTATTTATAGAACACAATATGTACACAAGGCAATTCAAAGTGTTTTACAGATAATTACAAGAAGGCAACAAACTACTTAGAGATAATCATAATTCAAATTAAAATCATAAAATATAATCATAAAACAATTAGAATCAAAATGTCTGGATAAGATCATTTCAGTTGTCATATGTACTATGAAATAAAAGTGTTTTCAGCCTATATGCGGTATAGCTCTGTTGGTAGAGCGGCCATGCCAGCAACTTGAGGGTTGCAGGTTCGATCCCTGCTTCCGCCATCCTAGTCACTGCCGTTGTGTCCTTGGGCAAGACACTTTACCCACCTGCTCCCAGTGCCACCCACACTGGTTTAAATGTAACTTGGATATTGGGTTTCACTATGTAAAGCGCTTTGAGCCACTAGAGAAAAAGCGCTATATAAATATAATTCGCTTCACATTTGAACGTTGCCAAAGTTGATGCCTTCTCACATCTTCTGGAAGA
The DNA here is from genome assembly GCF_033978795.1 of Nerophis ophidion. Lineage (NCBI taxonomy): Eukaryota > Metazoa > Chordata > Actinopteri > Syngnathiformes > Syngnathidae > Nerophis > Nerophis ophidion. The sequence goes on along the minus strand of NC_084631.1, from coordinate 5,648,727 downwards.
CTCTTTATGATTTTAGGAACATAAAACGGAAACATAGCCTCACCATGTTTGGTCCTGACTCTGGGCACCAGCAGGAGACCACACCTTGAGGTTTTCAGGGGCCCATATGGTTCTAAGATGTTAGACATGTATTTTGGCACGAGACCATCAAAATACTTGTACACAAGGAGAGCTGTTTTAAAGTCTATTCTCTTGATAACTTTATTGTTATTATATTAGCTAAAAGTAAGAATTAAAAAAAAAAGTTGAATAATATATGACTAAAATGATCATGTGATGAAACAAACTAGATTAAAAGGGACAAGGGGTAGAAAATGGATGAAATGGATTGTGTATAACCATACTGAGTTTGCACGATTGGCATCTTGGCGACTGTCCCGTTTAACTAGCAACTACTGTTATAAATCTAGAAGGTACATACATCTCACATACTGTATCTGTTTTTTTGTTTGTTAACCTAAAACATGACAAATCTGGTCTTTTAGGGTGTCAAGTTGTGCAACTAGTAGCTGAACACTGCCGAGTAAATCGATTAACGTGCATTGTACAGGCATCTTGGCCTGGGTGGGCAAGCTCGCCCTTGGAGTATAACCAAAGTAGTGGTAGAGTAAGCCCTCTTGCTCCTGATTTACCATCTTTAATAGTAACAATAATTCAGTACAGTATGAGTAATTTTTAAATATTAGCTTCGGCCTACTTACTGTTGCATCGATGTCTAAACATTTAGTCAGCAAGCGCCGTTGGTTGTATTGTTACCAGGTGTACAATGTGTCTTGTTCTCCATCCGTATGTCTTCTCTTCTCTTTATCCCAGGTGTAGAAGACATATTGTATTGAAGTGTGAAACAAAAGTCGTGTCTCCCAGTGAAAAATCAGAATACCGTGCCTTTCAAAGACAGTAGTTCTGATTGGATCCCCTCTCTGATTTACGCCCCCCGTTCCTCTCCCACATGCAACTGATAACTTGTCCCACCCGCCTAAAAACTCAGAATTATTGTCTCGTTTTTATTCGTTAAATAAATTGTTGTTTTAGTCAACAAACATTTGTTTTGATTAGTTATCGTCCAATTTTTGTTGGGGAAAAAAGGTTGTTAATAATAACTTAAACATTTTTCTCAATAATTTTAACACTGGAAACAACACTGGTTGTGTTCAATGAATATCTATGATTTTTGCTCCTCTTTTGTCTTTTAGGCTCGTCATTCCCAGCAACATATTGGCCAGTATTACACGATGTCACCCGAACTTATCCGCACCGCCTTCCCTAATGGCCTTCCCCGCCGATATAAGCTACAGGTTGGTTTGTGCACATTTATTAATTGTATTATATCTAAAAGACCCAGAGAACATTTTGTATGGAAGTTAATTTGTCTCTTTATTCAAAAAATGTTTTGAATTTTTTGCATTTGAATTTAGTGAACATAATTTTTTTTATATGAAATTATGAAGACAATTTCTTAGAAAATGTGTGTAAAAATTCAGTGTAAAAAATATTCAGTGCAGAAAGATTTGGTAAATTAGGACTGAGGCATGTCATTGGCTAGTTCTGAGACATGATCGATTGCTTCAGTCTTAATTTACCAGAAATTAGTCTTGAGTAAAATTTTCTGCACTGAATTTTTTTGAACCACATTTTTTATACACTGATTTCTTTTTTACACTGACTTTTAAAACACTAAATTTTAACAAACTGAGTTTTTAAATACAAAATTTGCTCTCAATTTTTTGTCAGCGTAATTTGATGTTAAAAAAAAAATCAGATCACAAAATTCAAAGGCAAATGAAATCAGTAGATACATTCACTGTCACAAAAGCTATTTTAATAAGCACACAAATTAACCTCCAGTTGTAATGCAATCAGTTATTTCCAAGCATTTTTTAATACTTTTTTTCATTTACTGAGGATACTCCTACTGAAAGTTTGTCTGCTATGTGTAGATGAAGACGTTTAATGAAGCATGTGTGATGGTAAGGCAGCCTGCTCTGGAGGTCATTTCACACCTGAAGGAAACAGACGACAGCAGACCTGTGCAGCGATATATGTTCTGTATCCTTCACGGACGACGACATCACACAGTCATCAAGAAAGACAAATAGTCTCGATCTTTAAAATATACTTAACGAGCTGTTCAGACGGATTAAAGGGTGGCGGTAAGACAATGTCCCTTTGTCACGTGGTGCACTTTTGCTACACACAGGGATGGCTGGTGCTGCACGTACCTGATGGTGAGGAAATTGAAGATTTGTATTTGTACTGCATCTATGTATTTGTAGTGCACTTTGTGGCTGCAACCACCACAGGCGCTTTTGATTCAGTTCGACTGGTTAACTTTCTACCAGATTCGTCCCAGGTGTCACCACCCGCAAGTCATTTTCTTTAACATATTCCACAGATAACATTAAATATCACATTAAAACATTAAATGTCACAAATCCCAAAAACACAACACCTGCAATCTAAAATAACAATACTGCATTGTTACTTAGTTCCGTATTAAAATCACGTTCAGTTCCTTAGTAAGTGTACAAAAGACTATGCCTAATACTGCTGATGATTTATAAAATTAAATAATCCTCAATTTGCTGACTGGTAATTCTTAAATGTTGTAGAACCATTTTATATTTTTGATGAATGACTGAGTTTGGTAAGGAAGTTTTGGAGTATCGTATTTTCCGGACTATAAATCACACTTAAAATCATTTTTTCCCTCAAAACTCGACAGTGCGCCTTATAACCCGGTGCGCCTATTGTACAGAATAATTCTGGTTTTGCTTACCGATCTCAAACAATTTTTTGTTTGGTACATGGTGTAATGACAAGTGTGACCAGTAGATGGGAGTCAAACATACGAGATACGCGTTGACTGCAATATGATGACAATATGACTCAAGTAAACAACACCAACATTTTATATGTTCCATTGAAAATATGGAACATTACACAGCGCTCAAAAATCTATCAAAATGCTTTAGTACGACTTTGGTAAGCTATGAAGCCGCACCGCTTGATGGATTATTGTACTTCAACATACGAGTATTATTATGGTGTGTGTATAAGGTAAGACATATTATCTGGCGTTTTATTTTGTAATATTATGCAAAAGTACTTTTCTTACCAACCTGCTGATCTGTATTTGTGATCTGCAAAAATCCTGAAAAATTGCGCAGTTCCGCCTTTGTAGTCCGTAAAGACGCCGTAGTCGATAAGCTTCTTCTTTTTCTCCATGTTCTAGTTTTTGGACATTCATCCTCCGCTGTTGCCATTTGTAATAAAAAGTAGTGTAAAGTTCTTACTTAATCTGTCAATAAACTCGCCATAAAAGCGCTAAAACATACCTGTGTAGTGAGTTTACATTATTCACCCAAGGAACTTTAGAGCGTTCTGATCGGACAGTTATTCATGGGACACATTTCCGGCGGATGAGGAGATGCTCAGTTATTGATTGAAGTAAATTCTAAATGTCATTAAAACAGTTCGCTCCACTTTTTGACATTTCTTCCACTCCCGTCCTTGCACCCTCCACCACAACAACAAAGATGCCAAATGAAACATCAACCATTTGGTGTTGCTTGCTCATGGGTACTTTCTATTATTTATTAAACGGGCTTAAACCTGCAGTCCACATATATTGCTTATTTTTGACTGCCATCTCCTGGTCACAATTATCAAAGTCACCTCAGTAGGCACAACCAGAATAAATTGATACATTTGGCACACCGAGTTATAAGACAAACTGTCGATTTTAGAAAAACATTTAAGGAAATTGATTGTCAGAAAAATAAGGTAATACAACATCAATCATAAAAGAAACCCATTTGGAGAATAATCCATCCCATCCATTTTCTACCGCTTGTCCCTTTTGGGATCACGGGTGGTGCTGGAGCCTATCTCAGCTGCATTTGGGCGGAAGGCTGTGTAGACCCTGGACAAGTCACAACTAGGGATGTCCCGATACAACTTTTTCACTTCCGATACGATACCGATATTGTAGCCTTGAGTATTTGCCGATACCGATATCAATACGATACGATATAGGCACGAATCATACATATATTTATTCCTTATTTTGTTTTGTAGAATGTTAGAAAAGGCTTGATAAAGTGATGTTACTGTTACTGATGTTGTAGTGTTAAAACAGAAAACAATAGTCAGCAAGAGTAGGTATAGGAAAAACTGACCCATTTATTATTAACCAATTGGTAACATAAATTTTAACCTTCAACATAAGAGTATTACCTCAACAAATCCAATAAAAACAAAATGTTATATTTAAAGTGCAAAATAACCACTAATACCAACATAATTATACAATTGAAAAGAATAAATTAAAAATAAATTAGAAGACCCTGAAAAATAACCTAAATAAATCCAATAATAAAAAAAAAAAAACGTTTTAAAGTGCAAACAATTCAAGTTCACTTCAGTTATTTTTTTTACTGTCAGCATATGTTGGAAACAACTGTGGGCAGGGACAAAAACCACAAAAACAACACAATATTGTCCACTGTCCAACTGCTCTAAATTAAGAGTTCACAGCTCCAGTTTCACTGACTGACTATGCCCAAAACAATGTAGTAATTACTTTTAGTCTTCACTGAAGAATAGTGTAAACACAATAAACATATCACTCTAATAACAAGAGCATAAAACAAATAATAATCAGTCAGTGCTGACTACCCTTACTACTCGCTCCTCCTCCTTCTCCACTTTCTGCTGTCCGAGCATAATGTGGAGATTTTTTTTAAGAAGATAAGCATTTCGGCATGCTGTGAGTTAAAATACTTCCACACAGCCGACATCGCTACACTTTGCTGAGCACACGCGTTGTTGTTGTTGTGATCACGTGGGCTGTGCATGCTGGATCAGAGACGCTCATCTTCCGCGGCCGCCAACTACTGTGTCGGAGTGTGATCACACCACTCACCTATTATAGAAGTGCTGCAGCGGCAAATGGACAGTTTATATCGGAGCGCTTATATCAGAGTTTTTAGATTCAGTCCGATAAAATCCGATATTCACTTTTTTGGCCAATATCGGACCGATTTCCGATATCAATATCGGATCGGGACATCCCTAGTCACAACCTCATCGCAGGGCCAACACAGATAGACAACATTCACACTCACGTTTACACACTAGGGCCAATTTAGTGTACATTTTGACCAAAAAGAAAATACAGTATAAATTGGTGATCAACCAACTTCACAGCAGTTTTTGTCCCAGGCTTCCAGAAGGTGGGTGTCAGGGTGTAAGGAAAAACAGGCAGAGACATCACCCATGTACTTCAGGAATATAGAAGGGATATGACAGTGTCTTATCGTTGACAAAACCCAGACTAATGCAGTTAAGACGTAACAACAAATCTAACACTTAGACTGAAATTGTTGGACAAGAAATGACTTAAATATTTTTTCCGTAACAGGTCAAATTATAATTTTTTTTGTTTGTCGTGACAAATTACACTCATCCGCTACAACCCCCTATCTTCTAGGGTAGGGGTCGGGAACCTTTTTGGCTGAGAGAGCCAAGAAAGCCAAATATTTTCAAATGTATTTCCGTGAGAGCCATATCATACTTTTTAACACCGAATACAACCAAATGCGTGCATTTTTAAGTAAGACCAACATTTTTAGAGTAAAATAAGTCTCTTATTCTTTTCAATAACATTGTTATTCTGAAGCCAACCATCCATCCATCCATTTTCTACCGCTTATTCGCTTTAGGGTCGCTGGTGCCTATCTCAGCTACAATCGCAGGGCCTGAAGCTAACCAATAATTTAAAAAAAAAACTTTTTTACCATTAATGCGACTTCTTGAACGGGTGCGGTAGAAAATGGACGGCTGGATTAAAATGCATGGGAATGTTTTATATTTTGAACATTCATCATCATCATCATCATTTATTTTTATTCCTTTCATGAAAATGCATATTTACAAGCCACGCGCAATTGACACTTTCATTGTTTTGTTTTTGGTTTGTTTCTTATACATTTTCATGATCAGAAAGGAGCAGATGGAAGAATAATATTCTTATATTTATCTGCCCCTTTTTTTTTTAACAGAAATTACAGTAATTTAGATGGCTTTATAACTGTTCCCTCCACCAACACCCAAACTCCAACATACTTTTCCATTTTCCTTTAAGCATTTTCACAATGACACCTCCAATCTAAATCAAAACTCAGTTTGATATAATTCCAGTTTTCTCTTTTTATAAGTCTTTAAATACAAATATATTCTTACAGCTTTTTAAGTCTTTGTTTAGAGAATTCCATGCTTTCACACCAACAACAGACAAGCACATTTGTTTCAAATTTGTTCGCGCTCTTGGATGTTTAAAGTCATATGGCCTTCATTATTTTCAACACTGTGATTACCAGTGAAACTATTAATTTCCGTACTTATTATGTTAAGCAATGTCAGCTAAGATTTATCTGAGAGCCAGATGCAGTCAACAAAAGAGCCATATCTGGCTCTAGAGCCATAGGTTCCCTACCCCTGTTCTAGGGGGTTGTTGCGGATGAGTGTAGTGTTTTTGTGAAGTTATAGTCAAGCTGTCTTCACAAAAGCACTATTTTAATTAATTAAAATGTTAATGAATATTCTAGTGCACCCGCTCCATATCCTAAGTTTTAGTTTATACACCAGGGTAGAATTTACCATCTGACAGATTTACATGTGTTTTCCACAGCCCACATCTGGGTGAAAAACTGCAAGGAGCTGCTGCCTTCATCCTTTAACACGTCTCGCTTCGACACGCCTTTGCAAGGCAACGCGTGGTTGCATAACTTTAAAACCACCAACGAGCCCTTCCTCTCCAAGGTGAGCAAACGCGCTATTCTCGATATGAGTCTTGATCAACGGGAAAGACGGCGTTCGCATTGATAGACCGTTGTTGCGTGTCTGCGCGAAGCAGCTGAGGTCACACGCTGATGATGCACATAAAGCAGCAGGCGCTCCATAACAGCTGCATAACAAGATAGCCTCTATTATTTAATCACCTTTTAATGTGAGGCATTTCCTCTTGGCAGTTTATCGTGTATTTGAGTCAACAGAAATGTAATCACTGAAGTCCTCACCATAAATCTTTCTGGGTTTGATATAAAATGTGCAATTCATTAGGTACTCCTGCACAATTTAATGAGATACATTTGTATCATTTCGTTCCCTCATGCAGTAGTACATTTCTAATACTTCAATTATGGTTTTAACTGGAGGTGAAGCAAAAGTATCCTTTCAAAAGTTGTTTTAAATTCACCAAAACATTTTTTTGCACCTTTCTAAATTTCCTTGACTTCTAATAAACTGCACTGCCAATTTATTATGATAATGTTTAAATATTACAAATAAAATATGATTCATTTTTACAACTTTGCAGAATAAGAAATCTTATGAAAATAAATTTGTTGTAATTTCAATTCAAAGTTCAAAGAATTGTTGTATTACAAAATATATTCTAAAATCTAATATTTTGAGAACGTATGTATATATACAATTTGTGTGTATGTATATCATATTTGTGACATATCTATGATACTTGATCAACTAAATATTGGAAAGTACATTTATAGGGCAGGGCTCTGCAACCCAAAATGTTAAGAGCCATATTGGACCAAAAGGTCTCGCACACAAAGAACTATCAGATATGCAACCAATATTACAAACAGATAATGTGTCACAAGACATGCAAATATATATAAAATACACAGAGGACATAAGTAAATTCAATGAGATCAAATATACCTACAAAGGAGGCATAATGATGCTATCTGTACATACAGCTAGCCTAAATAGCATGTTAACATTGATTAGCTTGCAGTCATGCACTTAAAAATATGCCTGATTAGCACTCCAACAAGTCAATAACATCAACAAAGCTCACCTTTTGTGGCTTCACGCGCAGCATAAAACATTTGGTGGAAAAAATGAGACACAGGAGGAGTGGCATAAAACACGTCTTAGTTACTGTGGCAGCGTTGAGAAAGTTGTACATTTAAACAAACTACAATTAGTTCAAGGACTGCAAAATTAGTAGGACAAAACGGCGCTCGCCAGAGACTGATCAGTGAAGCATTTTTAATATTAACAGCGGGACTTCTAACATTTAGGAAGGTTTGTGTCATGTTTGTTTTCCTACAGAAACTATAATAAAACAAAAAATATATTTTCTCATCTTTTGCCATTTCCATACATTTTCCATACCCTTTTGGGACGGCGTGGCGCAGAGGGAGAGTGGCCGTGCGCAACCCGAGGGTCACTGGTTCAAATCCCACCTAGAACCAACCTCGTCACGTCCGTTGTGTCCTGAGCAAGACACTTCACCCTTGCTCCTGATGGGTGCTGGTTAGCGCCTTGCATGGCAGCTCCCTCCATCAGTGTGTGAATGTGTGTGTGAATGGGTAAATGTGGAAGTAGTGTCAAAGCGCTTTGAGTACCTTGAAGGTAGAAAAGCGCTATACAAGTACAACCCATTTATCATTTAAAAAGCTCCATAGAGCCACTCGGGCGGCGGTACAGAACCATGGTTTGCCGACCCCCGTTAAAAGGGTCAAACACTATTTTGATAACGAGGTAATTTTACAAAAATGTTTTTTTACTCAACTAATAATTTCGTCAAGTGATAAACTCTTACTATTCAAGGAAACATTTTAATTTGCTAACAAAAAGGTAATTATAAAATTGCCACAGAAAGAAATTTCGATTGGCTCGCTATCTATGTGTTAAACCGGTGGTTCTCAAACGGGGGTACGCGTACCCCTGGAGGTACTTGAAGGTATGCCAAAGTGTACGTGAGATTTTTTAAAAATATTCTAAAAATAGCAACAATTTAAAAATCCTTTATAAATATTTTTATTGAAAAAATACTTCAACAAAATATGAATGTAAGTTCATAAACTGTGAAAAGAAATGCAACAATGCAATATTCAGTGTTGACAGCTAGATTTTTTGTGGACATGTTCCATAAATATTGATGTTAAAGATTTCTTTTTTGTGAAGAAATGTTTAGAATTAAGTTGATGAATCCAGATGGATCTCTATTACAATCCCCAAAGAGGGCACTTTAAGTTGATGATTACTTCTATGTGTAGAAATCTTTATTTATAATTGAATCACTTGTTTATTTTTCAACAAGTTTTAATTATTTTTATATCTTTTTTTACAAATAGTTCAAGTAAGACCCCTACAAAAGAGCAATATTTTGCACTGTTATACAATTTAATAAATCAGAAACTGATGACATAGTGTTGTATTTTACTTCTTTATCTCTTTTTTCAACCAAAAATGCTTTGCACTGATTAGGGGGTACTTGAATTAAAAAAATGTTCACAGTGGGTACATCACTGAAAAAAGGTTAAAAACCACTGCTTTAAACCTCTGGAAGCTAAAAGCTAAAACGCTAGCAAAAAATGTCAGCATATTAACGTTAGTTTGTTATAATGGGAACAGTTACTATACGTCCAAATGGCAACAAGTCTTAAAGTCCATAATTTTTTTTTATTTGATTGATCAAAATATGTTAAAATGCTAGCATAAACATTAGCATGTTAATGTTAGCATGAAAACATAGAAACAGTCAGCATACTTCTTAAATGGTGCCAAACATAAAAAGCCTTGCTTTTTAGGTATGAACCAATAAAATTGACAAACATACCAGCGTAAAAATATTAGCATGCTATTGCTAACATGACAACATCGGAGAAGTTAGCATACTTAAGATGCGGACAAGTTCCAAAATCCATGATTTTTTGTTTCAAATCATTAACAGTAGGTAAAATACTAACATTAAACGTTAGCATACTTGTCAAATGGCGGCAGATGTTAAAGACATGAGTTTTAAGTTCAAGCAAATAACATTTGCAAAAGTAAATTTTAACATAACAAAGGAAAAGTTAGTATGCTTCCAGAATAGCTGTAAATATTTAAAGCCATGATTTTTAAGTTCAAACAAATACAATTATCTAAAATTCTCGTATAAAACCTTAGCGTGATAACATAGGAAAGGTTTGCCTACTTCTAAGATGGTGACAAGCATCAAAAGCTTTGATTTTTAGTTTTAAACAAAGTTATATAAATTCTTGTATAAAAGTTTAGCATGATAACAAGAAAAGTTAGCCTGCTTCTAAGATGGTGGCAAGTATCTAAAGCCGTGATTTTTAGTTTTAATCAAATAAAATTGGCTAAAAAGCTAACATGCTAATATAGGACGAGTTAGCATACTTCTAAGGGTAAGGATAATTTTGGACATGAAAGAACCCATTTGACAAATGTAAGAAAAAAAAAAGTACTGTTCTGAATGTTGCTTGTTTACTGTAATTATGCACAAAAGATTTTTTGTTTTATGAGCCTATTTTTTTTTTTTTTTGACGTGGTCTTGTACAGGAATTCACATTCAAACACAATTGAACCTTTTCCCTTCCTCTCAGATAAAGACAACGCAGCGCTACGTGTGGTCCAAGAGAGAATTCACAGAGGAGGGAAGACCTCTTGGAGAGCTGGTGGATCAGGTTAATTTTCACCATCATAAACATTTATTTCCCAACATTAGCATTCATAAGTCATGTACAGTAAAACCCTGATTAAAGGCCTACTGAAATTAGATTGTCTTATTTCAACGGGGATAGCAGGTCCATTCTTTGTGTCATACTTGATCATTTTGCGATATTGCCATATTTTTTCTGAAAGGATTTAGTAGAGAACATCGACAATAAAGTTTGCAACTTTTGGTCGCTAATAAAGAAAAGCCTTGCCTTTACCGGAAGTAGCAGACGATGACGTCACCGGTGTGAGGGCTCCTCACATCCTCACATTGTTTATAATGGGAGCCTCCAGCAGCAAGAGCTATTCGGACCGAGAAAGCGACAAATTCCCCATTAATTTGAGCAAGGGTGAAAGATTCATGGATGAAGAAATTGAGAGGGCCTAGAAAAAAAAAGAAAAAAAAGCAAAGGCAATTGAGAGCGATTCAGATGTTTTTAGACACATTTACTAGGATAATTCTGGGAAACCCTTATCTGCCTATTGTGTTGCTAGTGTTTTAGTGAGTTAAAGAGTACTTTAAAGTCGTAGGGTTGTGGCCACATGTGTTTTGATGCCAGAGTCTCTGAGAGAAGTCATGGCAGCAGGAAAACGCTGGCTCCGCTGATCTCCGTTAAGAGGCGACTTATTTCCACAATTTTCTCACCGAAAACTCCCGGTTGACATGTACTGTAGTCGTGGTCGTTGCTCGCTTAACCGCTCTGATCCATAGTAAAGCGTCACCTCTGGGAATTTTAAACAAGGAAACACTGTGTGTTTGTGTGGCTAAAGGCTAAAAGTTTCCCACCTACATCGTTCTACTTTGACTCCTGCATTATTAATTGAACAAATTGCAAAAGATTCAGCAACACAGATGTCCAAAATACTGTGTAATTGCGCGATGAAAAGAGACGACTTTTAGCCCTAAGTGGTGCTGAGCTAATATGTCACCTCCAACCAATAACGTCACAAACACGCATCATCATTCCGCAACGTTTTCAACAGGAAACTACGCGGGAAATTTAAAACTGTAATTTAGTAAACTAAACCGGCCGTATTGGCATGTGTTGCAATGTTAATATTTCATCATTGATATATAAACTATCAGACTGTGTGGTCGCTAGTAGTGGCTTTCAGTAGGCCTTTAAATCACACTGCTCTAGGACTAGCATAAAAGTAGCATCACTTATTAATTGTGGCTGCAGGGCATCTTACGCGTGAAGAGCAGCTGCGACGTAGTTGGGGCGGTGATGAAGGAGCTGAGGCTGCAAAGCGGACAGCCGGACAGCGTCTTCCGACTGGCCGTAGCTGTGGACGGCGTCAACGCCCTGTGGGGACAGTCCACCAACAAGAAAGCAAACAAGAAACCCGTAAGGACAAAATTTACTTGTGACGTCCTCAGCTTCACATGACGTGCTCTCATGCTCCTCACCAGGTGAATACCGACGATCTGACTTTGATTCATAACCTGAGGAAGCTGATGAGGAATGACTGGGTGAGAAGAACACATGATCTTTTAATGTTGCTTCGGTCCTTTTCTAACATGCACTTTGTTGTTGTAGACGGGAGGCGCCATCATCACCACTCTGTCTTATACTGGGGCTATTTACCCTCCCAAAAATGCCTACCTGCCTCAAGAGCTGCTGGGAGAGGTCAGTGTTGTGTTGTTGTAGTTCCGAATGGGTACTGACTCCTGTACTTTTTTGGCACCGACCAAATCCCGCCGTTGCTACCAGGCACCGATCCTTGTAAATCAAGATGGCATGTTATGATACCTGGGTTGCGCGTGACGCATACTTGCCAACCTTGAGACCTCCGATTTCGGGACGTGGGGGGCGTGGTTAAGAGGGGAGGAGTATATTTACAGCTGTTGTGTGCGCAGTTGTGCACTGCACTTTCTAAAGTAGATGTTATTGTCACATAAGCATGATTGATTAATTGATAGAAAACTTTTATTAGTAGATTGCACAGTACAGTACATATTCCGTACAACTGACCACTAAATGGTAACACTGCAATAAGTTTTTCAACTTGTTTAAGTCGGGGTCCACGTTATGGTACAAATATATACTATCAGCATAATACAGTCATCACACAAGTTAATCATCATGGTATAGACATTGAATTATTTACATTATTTACAATCCGGGGTGTGGGATGAGGAGCTTTGGTTGATATCAGTACTTCAATCATCAACAATTGCATCAACAGAGAAATGGACATTGAAACAGTGTAGGTCTGACTTAGTAGGATATGTACAGCCAGCAGAGAACATAGTGAGTTCAGATAGCATAAGAACAAGTATATGCATTAGAAATACATTAGATTATTTACATTAGGTTATTTACAATCAGGGGTGATGGGATGTGAATGTAGGAGGATTAGTAAAGGGTTGAAGTTGACTGGATGTGTTATGATGCATGTACAGTAGATGGCAGTATTGTCCTGTTTAAGAGTGTCACATGCTGTTTACGTCAGACAAACTGCCTTACGGTGGTAGACATAAACGTGACTGCTGTTGTTGTGTGTTGTTACCGCACTGAGAAGACGTTAATGAAACTGCCTAACAATCAACCTATATAAGAAACCAAGAACTCACCCTCGATCATTCTACAGTTATAACGTCATTGGACAGACACGCTCTCAGACACGTCCCTCAGGTCCTCATAGGGCTGGAGGGGGCGTGGCCTTCAGCTCCGCCTCAATTTTCGGAGATTTTCGGGAGAGGCGCTGAATTTCGGGAGTCTCCCGGAAAATCCGGGAGTGTTTGCAAGTATGGCGTGACGTCATGCCTGTTTGCCGACTCTTTGCTCTTCAGCACTTGGTGGTCACTCCAGCAGTTCTGAGAGCGGACTGAGTCAAACTGCCTCTAGGTGGTGTTGCAATTTTCAATGCCATCAAAGAAATTGATTTCAAAAATGCTCCAACGTAAGTAAAGCAAGGCTCGACTTTTCAAAAAATGCGCTTGATTGATGCTCATATACATTGGCTCTTCTATTAACATGCTACTGATTAGCATTAGAAATTTTACATGGCAATTTCACCATTTCCTAATTTTGTTACTAAAAAATACAACTTAGAGCAGTGTTTTTCAACCACTGTGCTGCGGCCCACTAGTGTACCGTGAGATATTGTCTGGTGTGCCGTGGGAGATTACGTAATTTCACCTAATTGGGTTAAAAACATTTTTTGCAAACCAGTAATTATAATCCACAAATGTGTTGTTCTTGAGTGTCCACTGTCTAGAGCTCGGCATATCAGTAGGTGGCAGCAGGTAGCTAATTGCTTTGTAGATGTCGGGAACATGGTTTGTCGTGATCACAATATGCTGGTAAAAAGGTATCCAATGCTTAAACCAAAAAAAAAACAAAGGGCATGTGCTACTAAGAAAAGGCATTGACGCTTAAAAAAATGGCTATGCTTAACAAAGCTAAAACTGAACTGGCTGCAAAGTAAATAAAAACAAAATGCTGGACGACGGCAAAGACTTACGTGTGGAGCAGACTGCGTCCACAAAGTACATCCGTACATGACAATCAACAGCAAAATAGGAGCGCAAGAGAAGAACTAAAACGCGACACACAGGAAAACACCCAAAAAATCTAAATAAGTCACAACGTGATGTGACTAGGGTTGGGTATCGATTGGAGCCGGGACTAACTTTCCGATTCTCCCAGAATCGTTCAAAAGTTAAAATTTCGATTCCTAGTTTCGATACCCAGTCCGCCGACCTGGAAGAAGAAGCCACTGAACACCACCGCCGGAAGTGTTAGCATAGCCGAGCCTATGTAGCCGAGCGAGTCAGTCAAGCATGGACAGTGGGCGTCGACAGTCGAAAGTGTGGCTTTATTTTACTAAAAAAAATGAAATATCGGCGAAATGTAACACGTGCAACAGGACTGTTTCGTGCTTAGGAGGGTGCACGTCGAACATGATGAAGCACCTCCGAGTTCATGGAGTACAAATAAATGCGTGTCCCGTCTTGGACAGGAGACACTATCTGTCCAGAACGCTCACGCATCCTGCCTGAGAAGGCGGATATGGTCATTTTCCTAAACAAGAACTGTCTCTGATTTTATACTCTACCTGCTGCTAATCTGGACTGGGTTTTTTGAAAGGTGTTTCTTATTGTTTATTTGCTTTTCTGCACCAGGTTAGGCCATCAGTGGGAGCACGGTAACATGTTTAGGTACCTAAAGCATCATACACTTATGTGTGTAAATGTGTTTTCATGAGGTTTCCTGCAGCATCATACACTTGTGTGTGTAAATGTGTTTTCATGAGGTTTCCTGCAGCATCGTACACTTGTGTGTGTAAATGTGTTTTCATGAGGTTTCCTGCAGCATCGTACACTTGTGTGTGTAAATGTGTTTTCATGAGGTTTCCTGCAGCATCAGACACGTGTGTGTAAATGTGTTTTCATGAGGTTTCCTGCAGCATCAGACACGTGTGTGTAAATGTGTTTTCATGAGGTTTCCTGCAGCATCAGACACGTGTGTGTAAATGTGTTTTCATGAGGTTTCCTGCAGCATCAGACACTTATGTGTAAATGTGTTTTCATGAGGTTTCCTGCAGCATCAGACACTTGTGTGTGTAAATGTGTTTTCATGAGGTTTCCTGCAGCATCAGACACTTGTGTGTGTAAATGTGTTTTCATGAGGTTTCCTGCAGCATCAGACACGTGTGTGTAAATGTGTTTTCATGAGGTTTCCTGCAGCATCAGACACATATGTGTAAATGTGTTTTCATAAATAAAGCTCTCTTGATGAAAGTGTACCTCTGTTAAAATGTATTCATAATTTATAATATTTATATTCAAGTTCATAGATTTTATATTTATATTCTAGTTGAAAACAGCCCTGTGAGGAATTTATAGTAAAGTTCATAAAAAGTTAATAGAATTAAAATTGATGGAGAATGTCAGACTATTTCATTCAGAAAGACTGTAGGTCAGCTAGCTCATTGAAAATATCCTATACTTTTTTTTGACCCTGCCTTTTTTTTTTTTAAAGAAAGAATCACAATCGAAAATTGTCAGGAATCGGAATCGCAACAAGGAATCGGAATCGTTTGAATTCAAACGATACCCAACCCTAGATGCGACAGGTGGTGACAGTACACCTACTTTGAGACAAGAGCTATAGTGATGCGTGCTTGGTTATGCTTTAAAGTCATATCCAACAATGACTTCTAATTGTCAATATCAGCTGCTGAGTTACATTTTTTAATGTTTTCTGCTGGTGGTGTGGCTCCGCCTTTTTTCAAAGGAAAAGTATTTGCCTTGGATCAGAAAAGGTTGAAAAATGCTGACTTAGAGGTAGCTTGGATGAGTCTGCTTTCAGTGCTGCTGGAGTGCTGGGCAACTGAGTTGGCAACTGGGCCACTGTTAGATTTCATAACATTATGAAGACAATTTCTTGGAAAAAAGTAATTTTACAAAAATCAAGTCCTGATGAAAATAAAGAGTATAAAGTTGTAGTATTACGGTCTAATCCAATTTTATCGCCGAAAAATCGTTGCATTCCTAATTAGAATATGTGATGAGGATGCGCATACTGTAGTTTCTTTTGACCTGTGCTTAAGTTATGGTATTGAATGTTAGTTGATGGTAATAATCCCTTTTCAGAGGGGATTTGACAACATGGATCCGTTCATCCCGGTGTCGGTGCCCTATTACAACGAGAAGGAGTTTGAGAGCTGCTATCTGTACTACTTGGACCGCAATTGGCTGCAACATCCTAATAGTAAGAATCACTCCTAAACACTGCCATGCATGGAGTGTGCTTTCATCACGTACTAATATTACTATTATTACTATCTTTTATTTCTGTTTTCAGGCCGGACAGAGGATGGCAAGAAAGAAATTCTCTTTTTGACCGACAGGTGTCCATCGCTAATGGACAGAATCTGTGCTTTCTTATGAAGACTCTGATTTTATATACAAATGTCATACTAAAACATCCACCCTATTGAAATGCAGAAAGTCAATATTCACATCAACCTGCAGTCATGTGTCCGTAAGTTATTCATTTAACATGTTTGCTAATAAAATGTTGAAAAGTTGTTTTAATTATGCTGTTTTAATGTAAGTTCAGCTGTATGTAATGTTATACAGTGGAACCCAACCAAATCAGTTTTTTTAGATTGCCACCATACAAAGATCTACACAAAGCTTTTGTTGTAATTGCCGTCAAGACTTTCAATTCACTTTTATTATTTTATAAGAATAGAAAAATCTTTATTAAAAAAACATGCGATTGAAGTTAAACGCTTAAATCTCTTATCTTGCAAAAAACAAAATTTGCAACATTTTCTCTAAGATATTTGTGGTGACATAATTAGAGCCATTAATAGGTCAATGATTCATAACATTCATTTTAATTCATTATTTTTTTGAGCAATGACAGTTTAAAAAATCTCACTAAAAGGGCCCAACTCATTTTTTATAGTTTTAATGCTTAAATCTCCAGAACAACTTAAGAACTACTTGTTGATTATAAAAAAAATGTTTTAATGTATTTTTTTTTGTTTTGTATATGCCCTTTTTGTCAATGGAACTTTGCTTTTTATGGCAAACATAAAATTCACTATTTCAATCAATCAATCAATGTTTATTTATATAGCCCTAAATCACAAGTGTCTCAAAGGGCTGCACAAACCACAACGCCATCCTCGGTAGAGCCCACATAAGGGCAAGGAAAACTAACCCGAGTGGGACGTCAGTGACAATGCTGACTATGAGAAACCTTGGAGAGGACCGCACATGTGGGCAACCCCCCACCCTTAGGGGACCGAAAGCAATGGATGTCAAGGGGATCTAACATGATACTGTGAAAGTTCAATCCATAGTGGATCAAACACAACCGTGATAGTCCAGTCCAAAGTGGATCAACACCCGTCAAAAAAATGTCAAAGTGGAATATTTAATGTCAAGTAATTGTAGCCTTGAATATTTCAATAATTCATAACGATTTCAATTCACATTTTGAGCAATGACAGCTTTAAAGAAAACAGTCTGTACGACAGCTTCGTGTTAACTTGTTCACATTACATTATTTAACGTTTTATATATGTATATATTTTTTTATATTATTTTTTTACAATGTGCCACGATGGTTGGCTATGAACTATAGCAAATGGCCTTGCCTGTGGGCGGGACTTCCGGGACAAAGAAGGGAAGAAACGTATGTGGTTGGCAACAGGTTGTTCGAGAGTAGCCAGAAAGTGAGCGAGCGAGGAAATATAGCTCGTTGTGCTAAAACGTTGCATTTTTTTTTTTTACAAAAAATGAAGACTAACTGGGCCTCCATTCCTTGTTATGTTACAATATTTATCAATTTAATGTGCTTCCTGTTAAAGACCTACTGAAATGAGATTTTCTTATTTAAACGGGGATAACAGGTCCATTCTATGTGTCATACTTGATCATTTTGCGATATTGCCATATTTTGGATGAAAGGATTTAGTAGAGAACTGATGATAAAGTTCGCAACTTTTGGTCGCTAATAAAAAAGCCTTGCCTGTACCGGAAGTAGCAGACGATGTGCGCGTGATGTCACGGGTTGTAGGGCTCCTCACATTGTTTATAATCATGGCCAGCAGCAGCTAAAGCTATTTGGACCGAGAAAGCGACAATTTCCCCATTAATTTGAGCGAGGATGAAAGATTCGTGGATGAGGAAATTTGGAGTGAAGGACTAGAAAAAGAAAAAAAAAGACGATTGCAGTGGGAGCGATTCAGATGTTATTAGACACATTTACTAGGATCATTCTGGAAAATCCCTTATCTGCCTATTGTGTTGCTAGTGTTTTAGTGAGATTGAATAGTACCTGAAAGTCGGAGGGATTTGGCCACAGGTGTGTTGACGCCAGAGTCTCTGAGGAAAGTCACGGCAGCTACAGCAGGACGTAGGTTCCGCTGATGTCTCCAGTAAGAGGCGACTTATTACCACAATTTTCTCACCGAAAACTGCCGGTTGACATGTAGTCAGGATCCATGTTCGCTTGACCGCTCTGATCCATAGTAAAGCGTCATCTTCGGGAATTTTTAAACAAGGAAACACTGGCTGTGATTTTGTGGCTAAAGGCCATGCTCCCCACCTCCATCTTTCTACTTTGACTTCTCCATTATTAGTTGAACAAACTGCAAAAGATTCAGCAACACAGATGTCCAGAATACTGTGTAATTATGCGATTAAAGCAGACTACTTATAGCTTGGATCGGGCTGGAAAATAATGTCCGCTACAACCGCGTCATCATATCGCGATGTTTTCAACACGACACTTCGCGGGAAATTTAAAATTGCAATTTAGTAAACTAAAAAGGCTGTATTGGCATGTGTTGCAATGTTAATATTTCATCATGGATGTAACCGGCAAGAAATCTGCGTTCAAAGGACTCCGGCTTATTAGTGATTCCTAGAGCCCAAAAAAAGTCTGCGGGCTATAGAGCGTTTTCCGTTCGGGCTCCAGTACTCTGGAATGCCCTCCCGGTAACAGTTCGAGATGTCACATCAGTAGAAGCATTTAAGTCTCACCTTAAAACTCATTTGTATACTCTAGCCTTTAAATAGACTCCCTTTTTAGACCAGTTGATCTGCCGTTTCTTTTCTTTTTCTCCTATGTCCCACTCTCCCTTGTGGAGGGGGTCCGGTCCGATCCGGTGGCCATGTACTGCTCGCCTGTGTATCGGCTGGGGACATCTCTGCGCTGCTGATCCGCCTCCGCTTGGGATGGTTTCCTGCTGGCTCCGCTGTGAACGGGACTCTCGCTGCTGTGTTGGATCCGCTTTGGACTGGACTCTCGCGACTGTGTTGGATCCATTATGGATTGAACTTTCACAGTATCATGTTAGACCCGCTCGACATCCATTGCTTTCCTCCTCTCCAAGGTTCTCATAGTCATCATTGTCACCGACGTCCCACTGGGTGTGAGTTTTCCTTGCCCTTATGTGGGCCTACCGAGGATGTCGTAGTGGTTTGTGCAGCCCTTTGAGACACTAGTGATTTAGGGCTATATTCCTCCCACTTCCAAAGACATGCACCTGGGCATAGGTTGATTGGCAGCACTAAATTGGCCCTAGTGTGTGAATGTGAGTGTGAATGTTGTCTGTCTATCTGTGTTGGCCCTGTGATAAGGTGGCGACTTGTCCAGGGTGTACACCGCCTTCCGCCCGATTGTAGCTGAGATAGGCGCCAGCGCCCCCCGCGACCCCAAAAGGGAATAAGCGGTAGAAAATGGATGGATGGATAAGTAAACATTGATTGATTGATTGATTGATTGATAAACTATCAGACTGCGTGGTCGCTAGTAGTGGCTTTCAGTAGGCCTTTAAGTCAGGAGAGAAACAGCACCACTAAGTGGCTTGTTCGGGTATTACAGGTCACATGACTTTGCTGACCAAAACACTGCAAGCTCGCTGTAACAAACTGCTGGGAAAGACAGGTCGGGTTAATTCGGAGATTTAAATCGATTTAAATGACCAAATAATGTTGTGTGTTTGGCTTTTTTATAAGTTAAAAGTCATTTCTGGACTCACACAATAGTACGGGGGTGACCAAAGCTCGCCTGATCAAAAATGTGTCTGCCATTACTTAGTGCGGTGTTGCTCGCAGCTGCGTCTTATATCACAACAACGTCCTCCTCTTCAGGTAAAATACATTTTTTTCCTCAAATTGTTAAAAAAATAACACGTTAATCTTTCTCTTCTCCCCTCGGAAGGCAACACGTGTGTTTCCAGAAGCTTCGGCCATGACTCGGTGGTGTGTGAGTGTAATTCCACGTTCTGTGACAGCGTGGGCGCCGTGGTGCTGCCAGCGGGGGGTCACTACGCCGCCTACCTGAGCAGCAGGCAGGGCAGCCGGCTACAGGCCAGCCAAGCTCCCGTCAGACTCAACAGCACCGGGGGTGAGTCGTCCACAACTTTTAAAGGCCTACTAAAACCCACTACTACCCACCACGCAGTCTGATAGTTTATATATCAATGATGAAATATTAAAATTGCAACACATTTAGTTTACTAAAAAGGAACTTTTTTCTTGAGTGTACGCAAGACGTCACAGGTTTTTAGGAAGTAGGAGCGCTGCGCACACACACAGCTAAAAGTCGTCTGCTTTAACGGCATAATTACACAGTATTTCGGACATCTGTGTTGCTGAATCTTTTGCAATTTGTTCAATTAATAATGGAGAAGTCACAGTAGAAAGATGGAGTTGGGAAGCTTTAGCCTTTAGCCACACAAACACACGGTGATTCCTTGTTTAAAATTCCTGGAAGGTGAAAATTTTCCTATGGATCCCTACCGAATGTCAACCAGCAGGTTTTGGTGAAAAAATTGTGGTTAAAAAGTCGCCACTTACCGGATATCAGCTGAGCTTGTGAAGTGAATTATATTTATATAGCGCTTTTTCTCTAGTGACTCAAAGCGCTTTACATAGTGAAACCCTATATCCAATTTTTACATTTTAAACCAGTGTGGGTGTCACTGGGAGCAGGTGGGTAAAGTGTCTTGCCCAAGGACACAACGGCAGGGACTAGGATGGCGGAAGCGGGGATCGAACCTGCAAACCTTAAGTCGCTGGCACGGCCGCTCTACCAACTGAGCTATCAATCAATCAAGCAATCAATCAATCAATGTTTATTTATATAGCCCCAAATCACAAATGTCTCAAAGGACTGCACAAATCATTACGACTACAACATCCTCGGAAGAACCCACAACCTATACCGTCCATAAAGCTGCCGTCGACTCCCCTGAGACACCTCCGACTATCAGGTACTATTAAAACTCACTAAAACACTAGCAACACAGTAGAAAGATAAGGGATTTCCCAGAATTATCCCAGTAAATGTCTCTAAAAACATCGTAATCCGCCCCAATGCAATCGCATTTTTTTTTCTTTTTTTCCTAGTCCGTCGCTATCAATATCCTCAAACGCATATCTTTCATCCTCGCTCAAATTAATGGGGAAATTGTCGTTTTCCCGGTCCGAATAGCACTTTTTGTTGGATGCTCCCATTAAATACAATGTGAATATGTGACTGTCACGCCTGTAAGTTATGTTTTGGTTTTGGTCATGCTATGTTTAGTTTTTGGACATTCAGTCACGTTTTTCACTTCCTGGTTTTGCTTGTTTCCATGCCAACGCATTAGTTATAAATAAATGGGTTGTACTTGTATAGCGCTTTTCTACCTTCAAGGTACTCAAAGCGCTTTGACACTACTTCCACATTTACCCATTCACACACACATTCACACACTGATGGAGGGAGCTGCCATGCAAGGCGCCAACCAGCACCCATCAGGAGCAAGGGTGAAGTGTCTTGCTCAGGACACAACGGACGTGACGAGGTTGGTACTAGGTGGGGGATTTGAACTAGGGACCCTCGGGTTGCGCACGGCCACTCTTCCACTGCGCCACGCCATGTTTTTTATTTATACTCAAAATACAATAAATAAGGCAAAACAAAAAGCGCGCTCGATGGCGGATAATAATTTATACTGAAACTTAGAACAAAAACAGCATAATGGCATGAAAATATACAAACAAAACAAAACTAGCACTGTGGCATAAATACACAAACTTACACGGCACGGAACTGTAGACGAGGGCCTGAAGGTTGGAACAGCATGGGTAGGGTGCGTGCGAGTGGACTAGAAAAAAAAATGCGATTGCATTGGGACGGATTCCGATCTTTTTAGAGACATTTACTAGGATAATTCTGGGAAATATAGTTCCCACCTTGTCACGCCCCTGCCCTCAGTCCCACACCTGTTCCTGATTATCACAGCCAGTATTTAAGTAATTTTCTTTCTGTTCATCATTCTGGGATATTCACACTCACACGCACCCTACCCATGCTTTTCCAACCTTCACGCCCTCGTCCACAGTTCCATGCCGTTGATGTCTCCTCACATCCTCACATTGTTTTTAATGGGAGCCTCCAACAATTTGAGCTATTCGGACCGAGAAAACGACAATTTCCCCATTAATTTGATCGAGGATGAAAGATTCGTCTTTGAGGTTATTAATGGCAGCAGACTAGAAAAAAATAAATAAAAAAATCTAGTTAAAAAACAAAAAACATGATTGCATTGGGACAGATTCAGATGTTTTTAGACACATTTACTAGGATAATTCTGGGAAATCCCTTATCTTTCTATTGTGTTGCTAGTGTTTTAGTGAGTTTAATAGTACCTGATAGTCGGAAGGGTGTGTCCACGGGTGTTGTTGACGCCAGTGTCTGATGGAAGTCGACGGCAGCTGTATGGATGGCACAAGCTCAGCTGATCTCCGGTAAGTGGCGACTTTTTACCACAATTTTCTAACCGAAAACTGCTGGTTGACATGTGGTCGGGATCCATGTTCACTTGACCGCTCTGATCCATAGGAAAGCTTCACCGCCGGGAATTCTAAACAACGAATCACCGTGTGTTTGTGTGGCTAAAGGCTAAAAGCTTCCCAACTCCATCTTTCTACTTGGACTTCTCCATTATTAATTGAACAAATTGCAAAAGATTCAGCAACACAGATGTCCAGAATACTGTGTAATTATGCTGTTAAAGCAGACGACTTTTAGCTGTGTGTGTGCGCAGCGCTAATATTTCCTTACAGTCCGTGACGTCACGCGTAGTTTCTTGTTGAAAACGTCGCGGAATGTTGACACGTATGACGCGTGCGCGTGACGTCTCGGGTTGGAGGGGACATATTAGCCAGCACCACATGGCTAAAAGTCGTCTCTTTTCATCGCGCAATTACACAGTATTCTGGACATCTGTGTTGCTGAATCTTTTTATAATTTGTTCAATTAATATTGGAGAAGTCAAAGTAGAAAGATGGAGGTGGGAAGCTTTAGCCTTTAGCCACACAAACACACGGTGTTTCCTTGTTTCAAATTCCCGGAGGTGAAGCTTTACTATGGATCAGAGCGGTCAAGCGAACATGGATCCCGACCACTTGTCAACCGGCAGGCTTCGGTGAGAAAATTGTGGTAAAAAGTCGCCTCTTACCGGAGATCTGCGGAGCTTGCACCGTCCATGCAGCTGCCGTGACTTCCCTCAGACACTGGCGTCAACACACCCGTGGACACACCCCTCCGACTATCAGGTATTATTTAACTCACTAAAACACTAGCGACACAATAGAAAGATAAGGGATTTCCCAGAAATATCCTAGTAAATGTGTCTAAAAACATCTGAATCGCTCCCAATGCAATCGCCTTTTTTTAATTTATTTTATTTTATTTATTTATTTTGTAGTCCTTCGCTATCAATATCCTCAGCCACGAATCTTAATTAATGGGGAAATTGTCGTTTTCTCGGTCCGAATAGCTCTTGCTGCTGGAGGCTCCCATTATAAACAATGTGAATATGTGAGGAGCCCTCACACAGGTGACGTCATCGTCTGCTACTTCCGGTACAGGCAAGGCTTTTCTCTTAGCACCGAAAGTTTCGAACTTTATCGTCGATGTTCTCTACTAAATCCTTTCAGCAAAAATATGGCAATATCGCGAATTGATCAAGTATGACACATAGAATGGACCTGCTATCCCCGTTTAAATAAGAAAATCTCATTTCAGTAGGCATTTAATTATTGACCTAAAGAAGGCTCGACTTATTTCACATCAAAATGTCCACTTTAAAAGATATTTTTGGGGAAAATATTATGTATTTTGTGTGTATAGCTCGGTTGGTAGAGTGGCCGTGCCAGCAACTTGAGGGTTGCAGGTTCGATTCCCGCTTCCGCCATCATAGTCACTGCCGTTGTGTCCTTGGGCAAGACACTTTACCCACCTGCTCCCAGTGCCACCCACACTGCTTTAAATGTAACTTAGATATTGGGTTTCACTATGTAAAGCACTTTGAGTCACTAGAGAAAAGCGCTATATAAATATAAAAAAAAGAAAGGGAAAAAAATCATGCAAGCTGTTTTTTTTCTTTAAAACGTATTGCTCAAAGAATAATAATGAATCAAAATCAAAGCTGTTATGAATTATTGACCTAAAGAAGGCTTGACTTATTTCACATCAAAATTTCCACTTTAAAATTCATTTTTTAGGGAAAATATTACGTATTTTCTGTGTTTGCCACATAAAAATCATGCAAGCTGTTTTTTTTTCTCTAAAACGTATTGCTCAAAGAATAATAATGAATCAAAATCAATGCTGTTATGAATTATTGATCAAAATTGGTAGCGGGAACACAGAAGGTTCTCAGTCATAAAAAAAAATAAGAGTTAGACATACATACATTTTTGTATTAAACACTTAAATCTGGAGATCAACTTCAGGTCTACTTGTCAATATAAAATTATTGATTTTTTTAATGTTATTAGCTTTTTGCCCTGCTGGACAATGAAGCTAGGGAGAGGGAAGTCTGGGTTTTTGTGCTTAGGCTGCTGCCCCCGCGACCCGGAAGACGATGGATGGAGGGGCTTTTTGTCAAAACCCTGTTTTTTATGACAAAACCAAAAAATATGGTACATTTCTCCCCAAAACTGTTAAAAATGGACGATTTGATGTGAAGTAATTGGAGCCTGATACAGGTCAATAATTCATAACATTTCATTATTTTATTTGAGCAATGACAGTTTAAAAAAAAACAAAACACACAAATTATTGGGGATCTATAACGGCCGCACTAATATAAGTGTTAGAAATAAGTGACATATTTTTAGTTGTTGTTTTTTTTCAACTTTCAACACAAGTTTCCTGAGCAGGTTGTCCAAAGTGGAGCCTCCGGGGCCATTTGCGGCCCAAACCTCATTTTTTAATGGCCTGTGGCACATTTAAAAAATATTGGAAAAAAAAAAGCTTAAAAAAGTGGAATAAAAGAGAAAAACTAGTGAAAATGTAACAAGAAAAAGTTGCCATATTGACACTTATAACACAAAGCTTCAAAACCACAAAATATGCTACATTTTCCCCAAAAATGTTCAGAGTGGAAGATTCGATGTGATGTAATTGGAGCCTGAAACAGGTCAATAATTCATAATAACATTGATTTTGATTCATTATTTTTCTTGAGCAATGACAGTTTAAAAAAAAAAAAAAAAACACAAAAATGATTGGCGATCCACTCTTCAGTCACAAATTTATTTTTTTTAATTTATTTTTACTTTCAACACAAGTCTCTTGCGTAGGATGTCCTAAGTGTGGCTCCAGGGCTTTTTGCGGCTCACACCTAATTTTTTAACGGCCTGTGACACATTTAAAAAATATCATTTAAAAAAAAAAAAAAACTTTAAATAGTGTAATAAAAGAGATAACGGGTGAAATGTAATGAAAAAAAGTTGCAATATTTACATTAATAACGCAAAGCTGCAAAACATTGGCAAAACCACAAAATATGCTACATTTTCTCCCAAAAGTGTTCAAAGTGGAAGATTTAATTTGAAGTATTTTAAAAATATCAATGAAATAATAAAAATTAAAAGTGGAATAAAAGAGAAAACGGGTGAAATGTAATGAAAAAAAGTTGCAATATTTACATTAACGCAAAGCTGCAAAACATTGGCAAAACCACAAAATATGCTACATTTTCCCCCAAAAGTGTTTAAAGTGGAAGATTTAATGTGGAGTATTTTAAAAAATATCAATGAAAATAAAAACTAAAAATAAAAAGTGGAATAATAGAGAAAACGGGTGAAATGTAATGAGAAAAAGTTGCAATATTTACATTTATATGGCAAAGCTGCAAAACCACAAAATATGCTACATTTTCCCCCAAAAGTGTTCAAAGTGGAAGATTTAATGTGAAGTAATTGGAGCCTGAAACATGTCAATAATTCATAACATTTATTATTTTACTTGAGCAATGACAGTTTAAAAAAAAAATAATAATAATAATAATTGGGGATACAAAACAGCCCCTCTCTTAAGTCATCCATTTGTATTTTCTTTTAACTTTCAACACAAGTTTCCTGAGCAGTTTGTCCAAAGTGGGGCCTCCAGGGCCATTTGCGGCCCAAACCTCATTTTTTAATGGCCTGTGGCACATTTAAAAAAAAAAAAAGCATAAAAAAGTGTAATAAAAGAGAAAACTAGTGAAAATGTAACAAGAAAAAGTTGCCGTATTGACACTAATAACGCAAAGCTTCAAAACCACAAAATATGCTACATTTTCCCCAAAAGTGTTCAAAGTGGAAGATTCGATGTGAAGTAATTGGAGTCTGATGCAGGTCAATATTGCATAACATTGATTTTTATTCATTATTTTTCTGGAGCAATGACAGTTTAAAAAAAAACCCCAACACAAATTATTGGGGATCCAAAACGGCCCCACTCTTCTGTCATAAATTTTTTGTTGTTTTTTTTTTTTTTACTTTCAACACAAGTCTCTTGAGTAGGATGTCCTAAGTGTGGGTCCAGGGCCATTTGCGGCTCACCTAATTTTTTAACGGCCTGTGACACATTTTAAAAATATTGAAAAAAAAAAAAAAAAAAAAAAAACTTAAAGAAGTGGAATAAGAGAGATAACGGGTGAAATGTAATGAGAAAAAGTTGCAATATTTACATTAATAACGCAAAGCTGCAAAACAAAATATGCTACATTTTCTCCCAAAAGTGTTCAAAGTGGAAGATTTAATTTGAAGTATTTTAAAAGTATCAATAATAAAAAAAAAGTGGAATAAAAGAGAAAACGGGTGAAATGTAATGAGAAAAAGTTGCAATATTTACATTAATAATGCAAAGCTGCAAAACATTGGAAAAAAACACATTTGCTACATTTTCCCCCAAAAGTGTTTAAAGTGGAAGATTTAATGTGGAGTATTTTAAAAATCCATCCATCCATCCATTTCCTACCGCTTATTCCCTTTCGGGGTCGCGGGGGCGCTGGCGCCTATCTCAGCTACAATCGGGCGGAAGGCGGGGTACACCCTGGACAAGTTGCCACCTCATCGCAGGGCCAACACAGATAGACACACAACATTCACACTCACATTCACACACTAGGGCCAATTTAGTGTTGCCAATCAACCTATCCCCAGGTGCATGTCTTTGGAAGTGGGAGGAAGCCGGAGTACCCGGAGGGAACCCACGCATTCACGGGGAGAACATGCAAACTCCACACAGAAAGATCCCGAGCCTGGATTTGAACCCAGGACTGCAGGACCTTCGTATTGTGAGGCAGACGCACTAACCCCTCTGCCACCGTGAAGCCCTATTTTAAAAATATCAATGAAAATAAAAACTAAAAATAAAAAGTGGAATAATAGAGAAAACGTGTGAAATGTAATGAGAAAAAGTTGCAATATTTACATTTATATCACAAAGCTGCAAAACCACAAAATATGCTACATTTTCCCCCAAAAGTGTTCAAAGTGGAAGATTTAATGTGAAGTAATTGGAGCCTGAAACATGTCAATAATTCATAACATTTATTGTTTTACTTGAGCAATGACAGTAAAAAAAAAATAAATAAATAAATAATTATTGGGGATACAAAACAGCCCCACTCTTAAGTCATCCATTTGTATTTTCTTTTAACTTTCAACACAAGTTTCCTGAGCAGGTTGTCCAAAGTGGAGCCTCCGGGGCCATTTGCGGCCCAAACCTCATTTTTTAATGGCCTGTGGCACATTTAAAAAATATTGGGAAAAAAAAAAGCATAAAAAAGTGGAATAAAAGAGAAAACTAGTGAAAATGTAACAAGAAAAAGTTGCCATATTGACACTAATAACGCAAAGCTTCAAAACCACAAAATATGCTCCATTTTCCCCAAAAGTGTTCAAAGTGGAAGATTTAATTTGAAGTATTTTAAAAACATCAATAATAAAAAAAAAAAGTGGAATAAAAGAGAAAACGGGTGAAATGTAATGAGAAAAAGTTGCAATATTTACATTAATAATGCAAAGCTGCAAAACATTGGAAAAAAACACAAACTATGCTACATTTTCCCCCAAAAGTGTTTAAAGTGGAAGATTTAATGTGGAGTATTTTAAAAATATCAATGAAAATAAAAACTAAAAATAAAAAGTGGAATAATAGAGAAAACGGGTGAAATGTAATGAGAAAAAGTTGCAATATTTACATTTATATCGCAAAGCTGCAAAACATTGGCAAAACCACAAAATATGCTCCATTTTCCCCAAAAGTGTTCAAAGTGGAAGATTTAATGTGAAGTAATTGGAGTCTGATGCAGGTCAATATTGCATAACATTGATTTTTATTCATTATTTTTCTGGAGCAATGACAGTTTAAAAAAAACCAACACAAATTATTGGGGATCCAAAACGGCCCCACTCTTCTGTCATAAATTTTTTTTTTTTTTTTTTTTTACTTTCAACACAAGTCTCTTGTCTAGGATGTCGATAATGTGGCTCCAGGGCCATTTGCGGCTCACCTAATTTTTTAACGGCCTGTGACACATTTCAAAAATATCATTGAAAAAATAAAAAATAACTGAAAGTGGAATAAAAGAGAAAACGGGTGAAATGTAATGAGAAAAAGTTGCAATATTTACATTAATAACGCAAAGCTGCAAAACTACAAAATATGCTACATTTTCCCCCAAAAGTGTTCAAAGTGGAAGATTTAATGTGAAGTATTTTAAAAATATCAATGAAATAATAAAAATTAAAAGTGGAATAAAAGAGAAAACGGGTGAAATGTAATGAAAAAAAAGTTGCAATATTTACATTAACGCAAAGCTGTAAAACATTGGCAAAACCACAAAATATGCTACATTTTCTCCCAAAAGCGTTTAAAGTGGAAGATTTAATGTGAAGTATTTTAAAAATATCAATGAAATAATTAAAATTAAAAGTGAAATAAAAGAGAAAACGGGTGAAATGTAATGAAAAAAAGTTGCAATATTTACATTAACGCAAAGCTGCAAAACATTGGCAAAACCACAAAATATGCTACATTTTCTCCCAAAAGTGTTTAAAGTGGAAGATTTAATTTGAAGTATTTTAAAAATATCAATAGCAAAAAAAAAGTGGAATAAAAGAGAAAACGGGTGAAATGTAATGAGAAAAAGTTGCAATATTTACATTAATAACGCAAAGCTGCAAAACTACAAAATATGCTACATTTTCCCCCAAAAGTGTTCAAAGTGGAAGATTTAATGTGAAGTATTTTAAAAATATCAATGAAATAATAAAAATTAAAAGTGGAATAAAAGAGAAAACGGGTGAAATGTAATGAAAAAAAAGTTGCAATATTTACATTAACGCAAAGCTGCAAAACATTGGCAAAACCACAAAATATGCTACATTTTCTCCCAAAAGTGTTTAAAGTGGAAGATTTAATTTGAAGTATTTTAAAAATATCAATAGCAAAAAAAAAAGTGGAATAAAAGAGAAAACGGGTGAAATGTAATGAGAAAAAGTTGCAATATTTACATTTATATCGCAAAGCTGCAAAACATTGGCAAAACCACAAAATATGCTACATTTTCCCCCAAAAGTGTTTAAAGTGGAAGATTTAATGTGAAGTATTTTAAAAATATCAATGGAAAAAAATAAGAAGAAGAAAATAAAAAGTGGAATAAAAAAGAAAACGTGTGAAATGTAATGAGAAAAAGTTGCAATATTTACATTTATATCGCAAAGCTGCAAAACATTGGCAAAACCACAAAATATGCTACATTTTCTCCCAAAAGTGTTTAAAGTGGAAGATTTAATTTGAAGTATTTTAAAAATATCAATAATAAAAAAAAAGTGGAATAAAAGAGAAAACGGGTGAAATGTAATGAGAAAAAGTTGCAATATTTACATTAATAATGCAAAGCTGCAAAACATTGGAAAAAAACACAAAATATGCTACATTTTCCCTCAAAAGTGTTTCAAGTGGAAGATTTAATGTGGAGTATTTTAAAAATATCAATGGAAATAAAAACGAAAAATAAAAAGTGGAATAATAGAGAAAACGGGTGAAATGTAATGAGAAAAAGTTGCAATATTTACATTTATATCGCAAAGCTGCAAAACATTGGCAAAACCACAAAATATGCTACATTTTCCCCCAAAAGTGTTCAAAGTGGAAGATTTAATGTGAAGTATTTTAAAAATATCAATGGAAAAAAATAATAATAAGAAAATAAAAAGTGGAATAAAAAAGAAAACGTGTGAAATGTAATGAGAAAAGGTTGCAATATTTACATTTATATAGCAAAGCTGCAAAACATTGGCAAAACCACAAAATATGCTACATTTTCCCCCAAAAGTGTTCAAAGTGGAAGATTTAATGTGGAGTATTTTAAAAATATCAATGAAAATAAAAAATAAAAAGTGGAATAAAAGAGAAAACGGGTGAAATGTAATGAGAAAAAGTTGCAATATTTACATTAATAATGCAAAGCTGCAAAACATTGGCAAAACCACAAAATATGCTACATTTTCCCCCAAAAGTGTTTAAAGTGGAAGATTTAATGTGAAGTATTTTAAAAATATCAATGGAAAAAAATTATAAGAAGAAAATAAAAAGTGGAATAAAAAAGAAAACGTGTGAAATGTAATGAGAAAAAGTTGCAATATTTACATTAATAACGCAAAGCTGCAAAACGTTGGCAAAACCACAAAATATGCTACATTTTCCCCCAAAAGTGTTCAAAGTGGAAGATTTAATTTGAAGTATTTTAAAAATATCAATAAAAAAAAAAAGTGGAATAAAAGAGAAAACAGGTGAAATGTAATGAGAAAAAGTTGCAATATTTACATCAATAACGCAAAGCTGCAAAACCACAAAATATGCTACATTTTCCCCCAAAAGTGTTCAAAGTGGAAGATTTAATGTGAAGTAATTGGAGCCTGAAACATGTCAATAATTCATAACATTTATTATTTTACTTGAGCAATGACAGTTTAAAAAAAAAAAATAATAATAATTATTGGGGATACAAAACAGCCCCACTCTTAAGTCATCCATTTGTATTTTCTTTTAACTTTCAACACAAGTTTCCTGAGCAGGTTGTCCAAAGTGGAGCCTCCGGGGCCATTTGCGGCCCAAACCTCATTTTTTAATGGCCTGTGGCACATTTTAAAAATATCATTGAAAAAAATAATAATAACTTAAAAAAGTGGAATAAGAGAGATAACGGGTGAAATGTAATGAGACAAAGTTGCAATATTTACATCAATAACGCAAAGCTGCAAAACATTGGCAAAACCACAAAATATGCTACATTTTCCCCCAAAAGTGTTCAAAGTGGAAGATTTAATTTGAAGTATTTTAAAAATATCAGTAGTAAAAAAAAAGAGTAAACGGGTGAAATGTAATGAGAAAAAGTTGCAATATTTACATTAATAATGCAAAGCTGCAAAACATTGGAAAAAAACACAAAATATGCTACATTTTCCCCCAAAAGCGTTTAAAGTGGAAGATTTAATGTGGAGTATTTTAAAAATATCAATGAAAATAAAAACTAAAAATAAAAAGTGGAATAATAGAGAAAACGGGTGAAATGTAATGAGAAAAAGTTGCAATATTTACATCAATAACGCAAAGCTGCAAAACTACAAAATATGCTACATTTTCTCCCAAAAGTGTTCAAAGTGGAAGATTTAATGTGAAGTAATTGGAGCCTGAAACATGTCAATAATTCATAACATTTATTATTTTACTTGAGCAATGACAGTTTAAAAAAAAAAAAAAAAAAAAATTATTGGGGATACAAAACAGCCCCACTCTTAAGTCATCCATTTGTATTTTCTTTTAACTTTCAACACAAGTTTCCTGAGCAGGTTGTCCAAAGTGGAGCCTCCGGGGCCATTTGCGGCCCAAACCTCATTTTTTAATGGCCTGTGGCACATTCAAAAAAAAAAAAAAAGCATAAAAAAGTGTAATAAAAGAGAAAACTAGTGAAAATGTAACAAGAAAAAGTTGCCATATTGACACTAATAACGCGAAGCTTCAAAACCACAAAATATGCTCCATTTTCCCCAAAAGTGTTCAAAGTGAAAGATTCGATGTGAAGTAATTGGAGTCTGATGCAGGTCAATATTGCATAACATTGATTTTAATTCATTATTTTTCTTGAGCAATGACAGTTTAAAAAAAAAAACAACACAAAAATGATTGGGGATCCACTCTTCAGTCATAATTTTTTTTTTTTTTTTTTAAACTTTCAACACAAGTCTCTTGAGTAGGATGTCCTAAGTGTGGCTCCAGGGCTTTTTGCGGCTCACACCTAATTTTTTAACGGCCTGTGACACAGTTTAAAAATATCATT
The DNA here is from genome assembly GCF_033978795.1 of Nerophis ophidion. Classification (NCBI taxonomy): domain Eukaryota; kingdom Metazoa; phylum Chordata; class Actinopteri; order Syngnathiformes; family Syngnathidae; genus Nerophis; species Nerophis ophidion. The sequence goes on along the minus strand of NC_084631.1, from coordinate 5,616,039 downwards.
AAAAAAAAACAAAAAACTTTTGTGTAATAAGAGAGATAACGGGTGAAATGTAATGAGAAAAAGTTGCAATATTTACATTAATAACGCAAAGCTGCAAAACATTGGCAAAACTACAAAATATGCTACATTTTCCCCCAAAAGTGTTCAAAGTGGAAGATTTAATGTGAAGTATTTTAAAAATATCAATGAAATAATAAAAATTAAAAGTGGAATAAAAGAGAAAACGGGTGAAATGTAATGAAAAAAAGTTGCAATATTTACATCAATAACGCAAAGCTGCAAAACCACAAAATATGCTACATTTTCCCCCAAAAGTGTTCAAAGTGGAATATTTAATGTGAAGTATTTTAAAATATCAATGAAATAATGAAAATTAAAAGTGGAATAAAAGAGAAAACGGGTGAAATGTAATGAGAAAAAGTTGCAATATTTACATTAATAATGCAAAGCTGCAAAACATTGGAAAAAAACACAAAATATGCTACATTTTCCCCCAAAAGTGTTTAAAGTGGAAGATTTAATGTGGAGTATTTTAAAAATATCAATGAAAATAAAAACTAAAAATAAAAAGTGGAATAATAGAGAAAACGGGTGAAATGTAAGGAGAAAAAGTTGCAATATTTACATTTATATGGCAAAGCTGCAAAACCACAAAATATGCTACATTTTCCCCCAAAAGTGTTCAAAGTGGAAGATTTAATGTGAAGTAATTGGAGCCTGAAACATGTCAATAATTCATAACATTTATTATTTTACTTGAGCAATGACAGTTTAAAAAAAAATAAAAAATAAATATTGGGGATACAAAACAGCCCCTCTCTTAAGTCATCCATTTGTATTTTCTTTTAACTTTCAACACAAGTTTCCTGAGCAGGTTGTCCAAAGTGGGGCCTCCAGGGCCATTTGCGGCCCAAACCTCATTTTTTAATGGCCTGTGGCACATTCAAAAAAAAAAAAAAAGCATAAAAAAGTGTAATAAAAGAGAAAACTAGTGAAAATGTAACAAGAAAAAGTTGCCATATTGACACTAATAACGCAAAGCTTCAAAACCACAAAATATGCTCCATTTTCCCCAAAAGTGTTCAAAGTGGAAGATTTGATGTGAAGTAATTGGAGTCTGATGCAGGTCAATATTGCATAACATTGATTTTGATTCATTATTTTTCTGGAGCAATGACAGTTTAAAAAAAAACCAACACAAAAATGATTGGGGATCCACTCTTCAGTCATAATTTTTTTTTTTTTTTAAACTTTCAACACAAGTATCTTGAGTAAGATGTCCTAAGTGTGGGTCCAGGGCTTTTTGCGGCTCACACCTAATTTTTTAACGGCCTGTGACATATTTCAAAAATATCATTTAAAAAAACAAAAAAAACTTTAGTGTAATAAAAGAGATAACGGGTGAAATGTAATGAGAAAAAGTTGCAATATTTACATTAATAACGCAAAGCTGCAAAACATTGGCAAAACCACAAAATATGCTACATTTTCTCCCAAAAGTGTTCAAAGTGGAAGATTTAATTTTAAGTATTTTAAAAATATCAATGAAATAATAAAAATTAAAAGTGGAATAAAAGAGAAAACGGGTGAAATGTAATGAAAAAAAGTTGCAATATTTACATTAACGCAAAGCTGCAAAACCAAAAAATATGCTACATTTTCCCCCAAAAGTGTTTAAAGTGGAAGATTTAATGTGAAGTATTTTAAAAATATCAATGGAAATAAATAAGAAGAAGAAAATAAAAAGTGGAATAAAAAAGAAAATGTGTGAAATGTAATGAGAAAAAGTTGCAATATTTACATTAATAACGCAAAGCTGCAAAACATTGGCAAAACTACAAAATATGCTACATTTTCCCCCAAAAGTGTTCAAAGTGGAAGATTTAATGTGAAGTATTTCAAAAATATCAATGAAATAATAAAAATTAAAAGTGAAATAAAAGAGAAAACGGGTGAAATGTAATGAAAAAAAGTTGCAATATTTACATTAACGCAAAGCTGCAAAACATTGGAAAAAAAACACAAAATATGCTACATTTTCTCCCAAAAGTGTTCAAAGTGGAAGATTTAATGTGGAGTATTTTAAAAATATCAATAATAAAAAAAAAAAGTGGAATAAAAGAGAAAACGAGTGAAATGTAATGAGAAAAAGTTGCAATATTTACATTAATAATGCAAAGCTGCAAAACATTGGAAAAAAACACAAAATATGCTACATTTTCTCCCAAAAGTGTTTAAAGTGGAAGATTTAATGTGGAGTATTTTAAAAATATCAATGAAAATAAAAACTAAAAATAAAAAGTGGAATAATAGAGAAAACGGGTGAAATGTAATGAAAAAAAGTTGCAATATTTACATTTATATCGCAAAGCTGCAAAACATTGGCAAAACCACAAAATATGCTACATTTTCCCCCAAAAGTGTTTAAAGTGGAAGATTTAATGTGAAGTATTTTAAAAATGTCCATGGAAAAAAATAAGAAGAAAATAAAAAGTGGAATAAAAAAGAAAACGTGTGAAATGTAATGAGAAAAAGTTGCAATATTTACATTAATAACGCAAAGCTGCAAAACATTGGCAAAACCACAAAATATGCTACATCTTCTCCCAAAAGTGTTCAAAGTGGAAGATTTAATTTGAAGTATTTTAAAAACATCAATAATAAAAAAAAAGTGGAATAAAAGAGAAAACGGGTGAAATGTAATGAGAAAAAGTTGCAATATTTACATTAATAATGCAAAGCTGCAAAACATTGGAAAAAAAACACAAAATATGCTACATTTTCCCCCAAAAGTGTTTAAAGTGGAAGATTTAATGTGGAGTATTTTAAAAATATCAATGAAAATAAAAACTAAAAATAAAAAGTGGAATAATAGAGAAAACGGGTGAAATGTAATGAGAAAAAGTTGCAATATTTACATTTATATGGCAAAGCTGCAAAACCACAAAATATGCTACATTTCCCCCCAAAAGTGTTCAAAGTGGAAGATTTAATGTGAAGTAATTGGAGCCTGAAACATGTCAATAATTCATAACATTTATTATTTTACTTGAGCAATGACAGTTTAAAAAAAATTAAATAAAAAAAAAAATTGGGGATACAAAACAGCCCCTCTCTTAAGTCATCCATTTGTATTTTCTTTTAACTTTCAACACAAGTTTCCTGAGCAGGTTGTCCAAAGTGGAGCCTCCGGGGCCATTTGCGGCCCAAACCTCATTTTTTAATGGCCTGTGGCACATTTAAAAAAAAAAGCATAAAAAATTGTAATAAAAGAGAAAACTAGTGAAAATGTAACAAGAAAAAGTTGCCATATTGACACTAATAACGCGAAGCTTCAAAACCACAAAATATGCTCCATTTTCCCCAAAAGTGTTCAAAGTGGAAGATTTAATGTGAAGTAATTGGAGTCTGATGCAGGTCAATATTGCATAACATTGATTTTTTTTCATTATTTTTCTGGAGCAATGACAGTTTAAAAAAAAAACCCAACACAAATTATTGGGGATCCAAAACGGCCCCACTCTTCTGTCATAAATTTTTTGTTGTTTTTTTTTTTTTTTACTTTCAACACAAGTCTCTTGAGTAGGATGTCCTAAGTGTGGGTCCAGGGCCATTTGCGGCTCACCTAATTTTTTAACGGCCTGTGACACATTTTAAAAATATCATTGAAAAAAAAAAAAAAAAACTTAAAAAAGTGGAATAAGAGAGATAACGGGTGAAATGTAATTAGAAAAAGTTGCAATGTTTACATCAATAACGCAAAGCTGCAAAAACACAAAATATGCTACATTTTCTCCCAAAAGTGTTCAAAGTGGAAGATTTAATTTGAAGTATTTTAAAAATATCAATAATAAAAAAAAGTGGAATAAAAGAGAAAACGGGTGAAATGTAATGAGAAAAAGTTGCAATATTTACATTAATAATGCAAAGCTGCAAAACATTGGAAAAAAACACAAAATATGCTACATTTTCCCCCAAAAGTGTTTAAAGTGGAAGATTTAATGTGGAGTATTTTAAAAATATCAATGAAAATAAAAACTAAAAATAAAAAGTGGAATAATAGAGAAAACGGGTGAAATGTAACGAGAAAAAGTTCCAATATTGACAACAATAACACAATGCTGCCATGCAGGCTATTATTTTCTATAAAGCTGTCATAGTTAAAAAATAATAATGGATCAATATCAATTTGATGAATTATAGACAAATTACAGGGTTCTATTACTTCACATGAAATATTCGGATTTGAACGTTTTTTTGGGGGGGGAAATATTGCTTTTTTTGTGTGTTTGTAATATAAAAAACCAAATGGGCACAAAACAGACAGACAGACAACCAAACACACCCACATTCACACAATCATGAATGAATATGAATTATTGACTTAATCAAGGCTCCAATTACTTCACATCAAATATTCCACTCAGAATTTTTTGGGGGGGGGAAATATTGCATATGTTTTTGCCTTAAAAAACAGGGTTTGGACAAATAGGATACAAAGGATAACAATTAAAAACATTTTTTTTATATTGACAGACTTGAAGTTGATCCCGAGATTTAAGACCGTGACTGGTCACCTGTCAATCACATCTAGACTAATATTGTCTCTCATGCATGAATATTGTGTGTCTCCTCAGGCCTGAGACTGACTCTCCTTCCAGACAAGAAGTATCAGAAAATAAGAGGATTTGGTGGAGCTCTGACGGATGCAGCGGCCATAAACATCCTCTCACTTTCTGCTGGAGCACAGGACCAGCTGCTGAGACAGTACTTTTCCACTGAAGGTCTGCAATACTGTTTTGAAAATGTGTTTATTACTTCTAGATAGACTCCAGCACCCCTCACGACCCCGAAAGGGACAAGCGGTAGAAATGGATGGAATCTCATATAAAAGTAGGATAATAAACTAACTACAACTAAATTTTTTTTTACTTTGATTTGTAAAAATGGGGATGATATATGAGAATAAAGCTACTTTCTTAAAAATAAAAATGGTGGAATATCTTAAGTATAAAGTCCCAATAATGTGAGGAAAAATGTGAGACGTTTGAAAAAAAATTTAAGTAAAAAAAAAAAAATAATAGCAAGATATGAGTTGGTGAGAAAAAGAAGACAATTCTAATTGGACAATTCTAAGAATTATTAGAATAAAGTTTTACATTTGCGAGGGATGTAAAGGAATAATATTATGAAGGTACTATGTATTTTATTATAATTTTCTTCACTTATGAAAAGGAAATGTAAAAAAAAAAAAACATTTGTGTTACATTGCAAGACTGTCACAGACTAAAATAAATAGTCATAATCTTTCAAGAAAAAATATATTGACCTAATACAAGGAAAGCATCCCCCCCCCCCAAAAAAAATAATTATTCATATGAAGATAGTCATAACAAGAAAAAAATCCAATAATTCATATTTCAAAGTTGTAAAATTGTCCAATGTTTTTGATAATTGATAATGTTGTGATGTTCAAACTAATGGCAATATTACAAAAACAGAGTTTTAATTTGCAATTAAAATGGTGTGATATATTCCTACTAATCCAATAAATAAACCTTAAAATATGTCAAGAATTGTTGAATTTGAGTCAAACAATTGAGGAAAAATGTGGTTGTACTATGAGAATAAAGTTGAAATTTTCTGAAAAAAAAAAAAGAATATGAGAGTAACATTTTCTAACAGATATTGTGAGGATAAATGTGTGTGTGTGTGTGTGTGTGTGTATATATATATATATATATATATATATATATATAATCTATCTCCATCCATTTTCTACCACTTATTCCCTTTGGGGTCGCTGGTGCCTATCTCAGTAACAATCATGCGGAAGGCGGTGTACACCCTAGACAAGTCGCCAACTAGTCACAGATAGACAGACAACATTCACACACTAGGGCCAATTTAGTGTTGCCAATCAACCTATCCCCAGGTGCATGTCTTTGGAAGTGGGAGGGGCCTATCCCCAGGTGCATGTCTTTGGAGGTGGGAGGAAGCCGGAGTACCCGGAGGGAACCCACGCAGTCACGGGGAGAACATGCAAACTCTTCACAGAAAGATCCCGAGCCCGGGATTGAACCCAAACACGACAAGTTAGGTCAATACCAAAAAGTTCTATTTTGGTTTCATCTGACCACATGACATTCTCCCAATCCTCTGCTGTATCATCCATGTATCCATTTTGGTACAAACTCAACTCGTCGTGTTTGGAGGAAGAAGAATACTGAGTTGCATCCCAGGAACACCATACCTACTGTGAAGCATGGGGGTGGAAACATCATGCTTTGGGGCTGTTTTTCTGCTAAGGGGACAGGACGATTGATCCGTGTTAAGGAAAGAATGAATGGGGCCATGTATCGTGATATTTTGAGCCAAAACCTCCTTCCATCAGTGAGAGCTTTGAATGGTTGACCAAATACTTATTTTCCACCATAATTTACAAATAATTTCTTTAAAATTGTGAATTCCTGGACTTTTTTTTTCACATTCTGTCTCTCACAGTTGAAGTGTACCTATGATGAAAATTACAGACCTCTATCATCATTTAAAGTGGGAGAACTTGCAAAATCGCTGGCTGACTAAATACTTTTTTTTGCCACACTGTATATAATTGTGCTTCACTGTTGGTTCAAGTCTACCTAATATTGTGTCTGCCAAGTAAGTGTGAAGTTGTTCTGTGTTTGTCAGGTATCGGCTACAGCGTTGTACGTGTTCCAATGGCCAGCTGTGACTTTTCCACTCGTCTGTACACCTACGCTGATACAGTTGGGGACTACAACCTGGATAATTTCACACTAACCCCTGAGGATGTAAACATGAAGGTAAACACACACACACACACACACACACACACACACACAACACAACACACTATTTCCATCCCTCTTACATCTGGTGTTTGGCTTCAGATCCCTCTCCTACGTCGCGCCCAAGCCATGTCTCCAGGTCCCTTGTCTCTGCTGGCCAGTGCCTGGAGCGCCCCCGCCTGGATGAAAACAAATGGTGCACTGATTGGAAAAGGTTCTTTGAAGGGACGACCAGGCGGGAAGGAGCATAAAACCTGGGCTCAGTACTATATCAGGTAATCAGACTATTTTACAATTAGAGATCAATTATCGCCTGGGTTTTTTTATGGGCGCCAATTTTTGGCATTTTGACGTAAGGGGTGTCTTGTCCAGGGTGTACACGGCTTCCGCCCAAATGTGAAGTACATTTATAAAGCGCCTTTCTCGAGTGACTCAAAGCGCTTTGCATAGTGAAACCCAATATCTAAGTCAATCAATCAATCAATGTTTACTTATATAGCCCTAAATCACTAGTGTCTCAAAGGGCTGCACAAACCACTACCACATCCTCGGTAGGCCCACATAAGGGCAAGGAAAACTCACACCCAGTGGGACGTCGGTGACAATGATGACTATGAGAACCTTGGAGAGGAGGAAAGCAATGGATGTCGAGCGGGTCTAACATGATACTGTGAAAGTTCAATCCATAATGGATCCAACACAGTCGCGAGAGTCCAGTCCAAAGCGGATCCAACACAGCAGCGAGAGTCCCGTTCACAGCGGAGTCAGCAGGAAACCATCCCAATGTTAGTTGTATTATTAAATAGAGGTCGGTGTCTAGCGGGACCGATAATCAGCATTTCCGTTTTTTGGCGTTGAGTTGCAAAAAGTTAGCTGACATCCATTGTTTAATTTCATTAAGACACGCCTCCAGCTGACTACAATCCGGCGTGTTGGTCAGCTTTAGGGGCATGTAGAGTTGGGTGTCATCAGCATAACAGTGAAAGCTAACACCGTATTTGCGTATGATGTCACTTAGCGGCAGCATGTAGATGCTGAAGAGTGCAGGGCCAAGGACCGAACCCTGGGGAACTCCACACGTTACCTTAACGTACTCCGAGGTCACATTGTTATGGGAGACACACTGCATCCTATCAGTAAGATAAGAGTTAAACCAAGACAGGGCTAAGTCTGACATACCAATTTGTGTTTTGATATGTTCTAATAAAATATTATGATCGACAGTATCGAAAGCAGCACTAAGATCGAGGAGTGACATTTAAAGCAGTGTGGGTGGCACTGGGAGCAGGTGGGTAAAGTGTCTTGCCCAAGGACACAACGGCAGGGACTAGGATGGCGGAAGCGGGAATCAAACCTACAACCCTCAAGTTGCTGGCACGGCCACTGTACCAACCGAGCTATGCCGCTAAGATAGGCCCCAGCACCCCACGCCACCCCGAACAGGACAAGCGGTAGAAAATGGATGGATGGATGGATGGTATTGGCGTTTTTCTTTTGTCTATAACAGTGTTTTTCAACCTTTTTTGAGCCAGGACACATTTTTGGCGTTGAAAAACTGCGTAGGCACACCACCAGCAGAAATTATTAAAAAACAAAACTCAGTTGATGAAGTGAAGTGAAGGAATCATATTTATATAGCGCTTTTCTCAAGTGACTCAAAGCGCTTTACATAGTGAAACCCAATATCTAAGTGACATTTAAACCAGTGTGGGTGGCACTGGGAGCAGGTGGGTAAAGTGTCTTGCCCAAGGACACAACGGCAGGGACTAGGATGGCGGAAGCGGGAATCAAACCTACAACCCTCAAGTTGCTGGCACGGCCACTGTACCAACCGAGCTATGCCGCTAAGATAGGCCCCAGCACCCCACGCGACCCCGAACAGGACAAGCGGTAGAAAATGGATGGATGGTATTGGCGTTTTTCTTTTGTCTACAACAGTGTTTTTCAACCTTTTTTGAGCCAGGACACATTTTTGGCGTTGAAAAACTGCGTAGGCACACCACCAGCAGAAATGATTAAAAAACAAAACTCAGTTGATGAAGTGAAGTGAAGTGAATCATATTTATATAGCGCTTTTCTCAAGTGACTCAGAGCGCTTTACATAGTGAAACCCAATATCTAAGTTACATTTAAACCAGTGTGGGTGGCACTGGGAGCAGGTGGGTAAAAGTGTCTTGCCCAAGGACACAACGGCAGTGACTAGGATGGTGGAAGCGGGAATCGAACCTAGAACCCTCAAGTTGCTGGCACGGCCACTGTACCAACCGAGCTATGCCGCTAAGATAGGCCCCAGCACCCCACGCGACCCCGAACAGGACAAGCGGTAGAAAATGGATGGATGGTATTGGCGTTTTTCTTTTGTCTACAACAGTGTTTTTCAACCTTTTTTGAGCCAGGACACATTTTTGGCGTTGAAAAACTGCGTAGTCACACCATCAGCAGAAATTATTAAAAAACAAAACTCAGTTGATGAAGTGAATTGAATCATATTTATATAGCGCTTTTCTCAAGTGACCCAAAGCGCTTTACATAGTGAAACCCAATATCTGAGTGACATTTAAAGCAGTGTGGGTGGCACTGGGAGCAGGTGGGTAAAGTGTCTTGCCCAAGGACACAACGGCAGTGACTAGGATGGCGGAAGCGGGAATCGAACCTAGAACCCTCAAGTTGCTGGCACTGCCACTCTACCAACCGAACTATGCCGCCCCAGTTGATAGTAAAAAGTCTCAATTGTTGGATGTGACTTTAAACCATAACCAAACATGCATCACTATAGCTCTTGTCTCAAAGTAGGTGTACTGTCACGTCACACCTGACTTATTTGGACTTTTTTGCTCTTTTTTTGTGTGTAGTCTTCTAGTTCTTGTCTTTCGCTCCTATTTTGGTGGCTTTTTCTCTGTTTTCCTGTAGCAGTTTCATGTACTGCTTTGAGCGATATTTCCCGCATCTACTTTGTTTTTATCCTTCATCGTGGGGTCATTGTCATGTCATGTTCGGATGTACATTGTGGACGCCATCTTTGTTCCACCGTAAGTTTTTGCTGTCGTCCAGCATTCAGTTTTTGTTTACTTCGTAGCCAGTTCAGTTTTAGTTTTGTTCTGCATAGTCTTCCCTAAGCTTCAATGCCTTTTCTTAGGGGCACTTACCTTTTGTTTATTTCTTGTTTATGCATTAAATACCTTTTTACCTGCAGACTGCCTCCCGTTGTATCGACGCCTACAAAGCAATTAGCTACCTGCTGCCACCTATTGATATGGAAGAGTATTACACGGTTACTCTGCCGAGCTCGAGACAGCACCGACACTCAACAACAACACATCATTTGCAGACTGTAATTACTGGTTTGCTAAAAAATATTTTTAACCCAAATAGGTGAAATTAAATAATCCCACACTGCACTAGTGTGCCGCGGCACAGTGGTTGAAAAACACTACTATAACAGAACTACGTCAGCATACACAATATATGCACATATGACGCCAGTATTAAAAACATACATAATTAGAGAAGTAGATAACTAATAAGCACTAAATTAATTTCAGAATAAAAAAATACTGTCAGTGTCAATCAAAGTTTTACCAAATATGTTTTGATATCTGACAGGACATTTTTTCGAGTTCTTGTGAGAATTCTCCTCCGGTTTGCTCAGCTGCTTTCACGGCTTTTTCTTGTCTTCTGATTTGTTCATTTGGAGCCTCCATGAGCACTTAGAAATACATTTGGTGTATTATTATCAAATATATTAGAAATGATGTCAGTCATCTTAAAAAATAACTATAAGATATGTGAAGGAGGCCAGAATTGTTTTTATTAAAATGTTGGCAACATTCCCACGTGGAAACCTTCAATCAATCAATCAATGTTTATTTATATAGCCCTAAATCACAAATGTCTCAAAGGACTGTACAAACCATTACGACTACGACATCCTCGGAAGAACCCACAAACCTTAGAATGTTTCGCAGGGCAACCTGCCTCTTCAGGGGATTTAAATCCCCCGAAGAGCAGGGAAACCTGCGATGTGTTTTTATGGATGTAAACGTAGAGTTTACGCAGGTTTCGCAGGGGATTTAAATCTGCTGCGAAACAGGCTCGTAGGGATGAAATAGCCTCTGTGTTTTTTCCTGACCAAATGTATATTCCGCTCTACCCCGGTATTGAGTTCTTTAAAACAGATAAACCACAGAAACCCAGACTAATATATATATATATATAAATATATATATATATATATATATATATATATATATATTTATTTATTGTCTGTGTTTCTGTGGTTTATCTGTTACACAAGGCTCAATACCGGGGTAGAGCGGAATATACATTTGGTCAGGAAAAAACACAGAGGCTATTTCATCCCTACGAGCCTGTTTCGCAGCAGATTTAAATCCCCTGCGAAACCTGCGTAAACTGTACGTTTACATCCATACATATTAATCACAGGTTTCCCTGCTCTTCAGGGGATTTAAATTTGGGGTAGAGAGGACTATATTTTCGGTCAGGAAAAATACAGAGGCTATTTCATCCCTCCAAGCTTGTTTTGCAGGGGATTTAAATCCCCTGAAAAGCTCTTCAGGGGATTTAAATCCCCTGCGTAAACTGTACGTTTACATCCATACATATTAATCGCAGGTTTCCCTGCTCTTCAGGGGATTTAAATTTGGGGTAGAGAAGACTATATTTTCGGTCAGGAAAAATACAGAGGCTATTTCATCCCTCCAAGTTTGTTTCGCAGGGGATTTAAATCCCCTGAAGAGCTCTTCAGGGGATTTAAATCCCCTGCGAAACCTGCGTAAACTATACGTTTACATCTATACGTATATATCGCAGGTTTCCCTCCCCTGAAGAGGCAGGTTGCCCTGCGAAACAGGCTTGTAGGGATGAAATAGCCTCTGTTTTTTTCCTGACCTATATATATATATGTATATGTATAGCTGCAAAACAGGCTCGTAGGGATGAAATAGCCTCTGTTTTTTCCTGACATATGTATATGTATAGCTGCGAAACAGGCTTGTAGGGATGAAATAGCCTCTGTTTTTTCCTGACCTATATATATATGTATATGTATAGCTGCGAAACAGGCTTGTAGGGATGAAATAGCCTCTGTTTTTTCCTGACATATATGTATAGCTGAGAAACAGGCTTGTAGGGATGAAATAGCCTCTGTTTTTTCCTGACCTATGTATATGTATAGCTGCGAAACAGGTTTGTAGGGATGAAATAGCCTCAGTTTTTTCCTGACCTATATATATGTGTATATGTATAGCTGCGAAACAGGCTTGTAGGGATGAAATAGCCTCTGTTTTTTCCTGACCTATATATATATGTATATGTATAGCTGCGAAACAGGCTTGTAGGGATGAAATAGCCTCTGTTTTTTCCTGACCTATATATATATATATATATATATATAAGTATATGTATAGCTGCGAAACAGGCTTTTAGGGATGAAATAGCCTCTGTTTTTTCCTGACCTATATATATGTATATGTATAGCTGCGAAACAGGCTTGTAGGGATGAAATAGCCTCTGTTTTTTCCTGACCTATATATATATATATATATGTATATGTATAGCTGCGAAACAGGCTTGTAGGGATGAAATAGCCTCTGTTTTTTCCTGACCTATATATATATATATATATATGTATAGCTTCGAAACAGGCTTGTAGGGATGAAATAGCCTCTGTTTTTTCCTGACCTATATATATATGTATATGTATAGCTGCGAAACAGGCTTGTAGGGATGAAATAGCCTCTGTTTTTTCCTGACATATATATATATGTATATGTATAGCTGCGAAACAGGCTTGTAGGGATGAAATAGCCTCTGTTTTTTCCTGACCTATATATATATATACATGTGTATATGTATAGCTGCGAAACAGGCTCGTAGGGATGAAATAGCCTCTGTTTTTTCCTGACATATATATATATTTATATATATGTATATGTATAGCTGCGAAACAGGCTTGTAGGGATGAAATAGCCTCTGTTTTTTCCTGACCTATATATATATATATATGTATATGTATAGCTGTGAAACAGGCTTGTAGGGATGAAATAGCCTCTGTTTTTTCCTGACATATATATATATATATATATATATATATATATATATATATATATATATATATATATATATATGTATAGCTGCGAAACAGGCTTGTAGGGATGAAATAGCCTCTGTTTTTTCCTGACCTATATATATATATATGTATAGCTGAGAAACAGGCTCGTAGGGATGAAATAGCCTCCGTGTTTTTTCCTGACTAAACGTATATTCCGTTCTACCCCGGCATTGAGCCTTGTATAACAGATAAACCACAGAAACACCGACTATAAATATCTATCTATCTATCTATCTATCTATCTATCCATGCATCCATCCATCCATCTATATATCTATATCTCGACCTCGACTAATAATAATCAGTATTGGTCTATATCGAGTTATAACACAACTCAGACATTGAATTCTTCACTGATTTTTGCTAATTATGTCCATCTCAGGTTCCTTGAGGAATATTCCAAGTATAACTTGACCTTCTGGGCCGTGACCACTGGGAACGAACCCACAGCAGGCCTGATGACAAACTACAGGTCTCCTCTCACGCAAAGTGGTGCCAGGCCGACTGACACCTACAGTCCGTGTCTCCCCTCCCCCACTGTAGTTTCCAGGCCCTGGGTTTCACTCCTGAGGAGCAGAGGGACTGGGTGGCCTTGGACCTGGGCCCCGCCATTCACGCGTCTTCATTCCCGCACACGCATGTCCTCTTGATGGACGACAACCGCCAGCTGTTGCCTTACTGGGCCAAAGTGGTGAGTCGAGAAGTCAACTTTGAACCTGCTTCAGGCCGCGTTGAGGTTGGAGTAGTACAGGGATGGATAAATACCAGAACATGGGATACTCATCCTCAACAAAATGTTGTAAAAGAAATCCAGTTTCTTCCAAGTAGCGCTATCACTGGAGGACTAGAGCAAAATGAATTGTCAAGCATGCTACAGTACACACCAAGTTTACATCCTTGTCAAATGATATGGAAGCATGTGGTAATCACAAAGATTGTTTATTTAATACAAAAACTTTAGACTTTGGTCAGGCTGATTAGAAAAATATGTACTAACCAAATTTAGTGAAGGGACAGAAAAATAACTGATAAAAAAATAATGTAATAAATATGTTGCTTCTTAAATAAACTCATAACACATTTAAAGTGCAAATGAATACAGCTTCACCACTTTAGTCATAATTTTTGCGCTTCATTTTATTTCTATGACTTAAGCTCCAGACTTCTTCTGTTTGTTTGAGATTGCCATTACTGCCACAAGTGGTGGAAAAGGGTAGTAAAAACTGAGTATCGCTGCAGATATTTGTTGGCGGCCCAGCCAAGGGTTAAGAAACAATGGTCTAGAGCAGTGGTCCCCAACCACCGGGCCGCAGAAGAAACTATTTAAAAAAAAAAAATTTAAAAAAATGTTTTTTAATTTATTTTTTATTTTCTATTAAACACAATATTCACTTACAAATAGTGCACCAACCACAAAAAACTCAAATTTTCATGACAAAAACGTCCCTTTTTCATGACAAAGAAGAAAAAAATAAGAAAAAGGAAAAAAAAAGGACACCCCCCCGGGCCGCGGGACAAATTATTACGCATTGGCCGGTCCGCGGATACAAAAAGGTTGGGGACCACTGGTCTAGAGCAGTGGTTCTCAACCTTTTTTCAGTGATGTAACCCCTGTGAACATATTTTTAATTCAAGTACACCCGAATCAAAGCAAAGCATTTTTGGTTGAAAAAAAGAGATAAAGAAGTAAAATACAGCACTATGTCATCAGTTTCTGATTTATTAAATTGTATAACAGTGCAAAATATTGCTCATTTGTAGTGGTCTTTCTTGAACTATTTGGAAAAAAGATATAAAAATCACTAAAAACTTGTTGAGAAATAAACAAGTGATTCAATTATGAATAAAGATTTCTACACATAGAAGTAATCATCAACTTAAAGTGCCCTCTTTGGGGATTGTAATAGAGATCCATCTGGACTCATCAACTTCATTCTAAACATTTATTCACAAAAAAAGAAATCTTTAACATCAATATTTATGGAACATGTCCACAAAAAATCTAGCTGTCAACACTGAATATTGCATTGTTGTATTTATTTTCACAGTTTATGAACTTAAATTCATATTTTATTGAAGTATTATTCAATCAATATATTTATAAAGGATTTTTTAATTGTTGCTATTTTTAAAATATTTTTTAAAAATCTCACGTACCCCTTGGCATACCTTCAAGTACCCCCAGGGGTACGCGTACCCCCATTTGAGAACCACTGGTCTAGAACAGAGGTGTCAAACGTAAGGCCTGAGTGCCGGATCACGCCCGCGATCAGGTTTTATCCGG
Organism: Nerophis ophidion; assembly: GCF_033978795.1. Classification (NCBI taxonomy): domain Eukaryota; kingdom Metazoa; phylum Chordata; class Actinopteri; order Syngnathiformes; family Syngnathidae; genus Nerophis; species Nerophis ophidion. The sequence goes on along the minus strand of NC_084631.1, from coordinate 5,600,816 downwards.
CCCACGGGATGAGTTTTCTAAGTATAAAAATGACCCTGAAATTTATGAATGGAAAAAAAACAGCTGTTCTAAATGTGTCCACTAGATGTCGCAATAGCAATTCTTTGTATCTTTGTAGACGATGCTACATATGTACAAAATAAACCACATGTTAGTACATCAGTCGAGGAAAATGATCAAACTACATGAATAACATCCTGTAATTAAATTTTCAAATATTTTTTTTATCTTGATAGATTGAAAATTTACATCAACACTGATGAACATTATCACATAATTTATTCAGAAAATACAAATAACGACAAATAAAGTTTATATACTATTAATCACAACAGGTAATTGTCAAAAAAGACCAACATGATTTGTACGATTTCAGAATGTGTTCTATTTTTAAACGAAGAAAGCAATTTAAAGTCGTCTTTATTTTTAAGTTATCGTGCCGTGATTTTACCAGTCCAGCCCACTTTGAGATAGATTGTTCTCCATGTGGCCCCACATCTAAAATAAGTTTGACACCCCTGGTCTAGAACAAATGTAGGTAAAACCCCTAAATATTTTAAGAAAGTACAGTTTTTTTTTTTTTTGTTTGTACAAAAAAAGCCAACAAATTAGTTGCCAGTATATGAATTTAAATATTGATATAACCTATCAATAATCATTAAAGTCAAATTTTCCTTTACTTCAGAATGTAGAGATGAGTTAATAGGATTATCATCCATCCATCCATCTATCTTCTTCCGTTTATCCGAGGTCAGGTTGCGGGGACAGCAGCATAAGCAGGGAAGCCCTGACTTTTTTGTTTGTTTTGTTTTTACAAAAAAAGCCAACAAATGTAATTAAGTTGCCAGTATATGAATTTAAATATTGATATAACCTATCAATAATCAGTCAAATTTTCCTTTACTTCAGAATGTAGAGATTAGTTAATAGGATTATCATCCATCCATCTTCTTCCGCTTATCCGAGGTCAGGTCGCGGGGGCAGCAGCCTAAGCAGGGAAGCCCAGACTTCCCTCTCCCCAGCCACTTCGTCCAGCTCCTCCCGCGTATACCAAGGCATTCCCAGGCCAGCCGGGAGACATAGTCTTCCCAACGTGTCCTGGGTCTTCCCCCTGGCCTCCTACCGGTCGGACGTGCCCTAAACATTTCTCTATGGTGGCGTTCGGGAGGATTATCATCACTATCATTGGCCAAGTATGTTTGATAATAATAATAATAATTTATTATTACAATTAAAATTATCTAGTGAGGATTATCATCACTATCATAACGATTTATTATACATATATATGTATGTATATATGTATCAAATTATCTAGTGAGGATTATCATCACTATATCATAATAATGATTTATTATATATATATATACATATATATATGTATATATGTATATGTATCAAATTATCTAGTGAGGATTATTATGACTACATAATTTGAATCATAATAATACATTATTATTTTTATTATTATGAAACATACTTGGCCAATAAAGCTGATTCTGATTCTAATATTATTAGTTCATCTCCAGGGAGTTAAGCCTCCCCTGTCTTTCAAAACTAATGACGCCTCAGTTTGTAACTTTAATCAAGTGTCCTTGAACGCACCACATTTATGTACAATTACATGCAAAAGTGAAACTTCTACATAACTTTGTCCTATGATGATGATAGATGTATTATATGTGCCTTAATGTATTTAATGCAGGCAAAATAATTGCTGCTGTAACGTAAAATACGGGTGATTGATCCAAATATCGATATTATTGATAGCTAGTATATAAGCAATATTCAAGTGTTAACATTGATATTTTTCTTTTTCTGTTCTCATAATTGCAAAATATTTTTGTCATTTTTGTTCAAAGTCAGTGTCTAAGTCTCTGGTACAGGAAGGTTCAGAGGGCAAACCTAAATGATTTAAAGGCCAACTGAAAGCCACTACTAGCGACCACGCAGTCTGATAGTTTATATATCAATGATGAAATATTAACATTGCAACACATGCCAATACGGCCTTTTTAGTTTACTAAATTGCAATTTTAAATTTCCCGCGGAGTTTCCTGTTGAAAACGTCGCGGAATGATGACGCTTGTTTGTGACGTTTCAGGTTGGAGGGGATATATTAGCCTAGCACCACTTACGGCTAAAAGTCGTCTCTTTTCATCGCATAATTGCACAGTATTTTGGACATTTGTGTTGCTGAACCTTTTGCAATTTGTTCAATTAATAATGGAGACGTCAAAGAAGAATGCTGTTGGTGGAAAGCGGTGGATTGCAGCTGCCTTTAGCACCGAAACACAGCCGGTGTTTCTTTGTTTGTTGTGAAGCTTTAACACAGAGCGGTCAAGCGGACATGTTTCTCTACGTCAACCAGCATGTTTTTGGATGGGAAAATTGTGATATTTATATGTCTTACCGGAGACATCAGTGGATTATTCGTCGTCCTGCAGTAGCTGACAAAAAAGGCAGCTGTGAGCTTGGCTCCTCTCTGAGACACTGGCGTGTTCACCGCAGCCTTCCGACCTCGAGGTATGTCTTTACAATCTCACTAAAACACTATTAAAACAATAAGCAGATAAGGGATCTTCCAGAATTATCCTAGTAAATGTGTCTAATTACATCTGAAACGCTACCACTTCCGCCGCCCGGAGCCGTCGCTTTTTATCTTATTTAAAAAAAAAAAAATTTCCTAGTCCTTCACTATCAATATCCTCATCCACGAATATTTCATCCTCGCTCAAATTAATGGGGAAATTGTCGCTTTCTCGGTCCGAATTGCTCTTACTGCTGGTGGCTCACATTATAAACAATGTTCAGATGTGAGGAGCCCTACAACCCGTGACGTCACGCGCACATCGTCTGCTACTTCCGGCAAAGGCAAGGCTTTTTTATTAGCAACCAAAAGTTGCCAACATGTTTCTCTACGTCAACCAGCATGTTTTTGGATGGGAAAATTGTAATATCTTACTGGAGACATCAGTGGATTATGCGTCGTCCTGCAGTAGGTGACAAAAAAGGCAGCTGTGAGCTTGGCTCCTCGGCTTCTCTCTGAGACTCTGGTGTGTTCACCGCAGCCATCCGACTTTGAGGTATATAAATAAATAAATGGGTTGTACTTGTATAGCGCTTTTCTACCTTCAAGGTACTCAAAGCGCTTTGACACTACTTCCACATTTACCCATTCACACACTGATGGAGGGAGCTGCCATGCAAGGCGCCAACCAGCACCCATCAGGAGCAAGGGTGAAGTGTCTTGCTCAGGACACAACGGACGTGACGAGGTTGGTACTAGGTGGGATTTGAACCAGGGACCATTGGGTTGCGCACGGCCACTCTTCCACTGCGCCACGCCGTCCCTCTTTATCTTTACAATCTCACTAAAACACTATTAAAACAGAATTATTCTAGTAAATGTGTCTAATTACATCTGAAACGCTCATACTGCCGCCGCCAGGAGCCGTCGCTTTTTATTTTATTTTCTTTTTTTTCTTTTTCTAGTCCTTCACTTTAAATTTCCTCATCCATGAATCTTTCATGCTCGCTTAAATTAATGGGGAAATTGTCGCTTTCTCGGTCCAAATAGCTCTCGCTGCTGCTGGTTATGATTATAAACAATGTGAGGATGTGAGGAGCCCTACAACCCGTGACGTCACGCGCACATCGTCTGCTACTTCCGGTACAGGCAAGGCTTTTTTATTAGCGACCAAAAGTTGCGAACTTTATCATCTATGTTCTCTACTAAATCCCTTCAGCAAAAATATGGCAATATCGCGGAATGATCAAGTATGACACATAGAATGGACCTGCTATCCCCGTTTCAGTAGGCCTTTAAATTGGAGCCAATAGTTGCTTTTGTTTACTTATTGTGCACTAGCCACTTTTTTCCACTTGGGAAGTCAGCCATTATCTGAAGTGCCTCCTTATTTAATGTCCCAGCTGCTTGTCATGTGACTCCCTCAGGTCCTGGGTGATATCCATGCAGGACGTTACATCCACGGCGTGGCGGTCCACTGGTACATGGACAGCTTCTTCCCTGCCGCGCCCACCCTGGGTGCGACCCACGCCTTGTACCCGGAGTATTACCTGTTCGGCACCGAGGCCTGCGCGGGCTGGACGGCGCTGGACCGAGGCGTGATGCTGGGCAGCTGGCGTAGGGCGGAACAATACGCCCACGACATCTTGGACGTAGGACGGAGGACTTTTCATTCTCTGCACGTCAGCGTTAGGATGTAACACCATTTCTTTTTCTTCTCGCCCAGGACTTAAACCATCACGTGACAGGCTGGACTGACTGGAACCTGGCACTGGACCAGACAGGCGGCCCAAACTGGGTGAAGAATTTTGTCGACAGTCCCATCATCGTGGACGCCCAGCGAGACGTCTTCTTCAAGCAGCCCACCTTTTACAGCATGGCACACTTCAGGTAGGCCATCTTACTAATATTACCAAGTTCTGTACGGGAGTGGAACCAGTTGAAGTTGACAACCCATCCATGCCAAGTTCTGATCCACGCTCCTCTTAGTTTCCCGCAAAAGTGTCTGCTTAAGTCTACGTCTTGGGGCGGCATGGCGTAGTGCGAGAAACCTGAGGGTTGCAGGTTCGCCCCCCACCTATTGACATCCAAATTGCTGCCGTTGTGTCCTTGGGCAGGACACTTCACCCTTTGCCCCCGGTGCCGCTCACACTGGTGAATTAATTTATTATGGGTCTACTGAAAATGTGAGCAAATATGCTGGGTCAAAAGTATACATACAGCAATGTTAATATTTGCTTACATGTCCCTTGGCAAGTTTCACTGCAATAAGGCGCTTTTGGTAGCCATCCACAAACTTCTGGTTACATATACATATATGTGTATATATGTATATGTATTTATTTGTGTATATATATATATATATATATATATTATGGGTGTGGGAAAAAATAGATTCGAATTTGAATCGCGATTCCCAGGTTGCGTGATTCAGAATCGATAGTCATTTTTTAAAAAAATTAATTTTTTATATTATTTAATTTTTTTTAATCAATCCAACAAACCACTACACAGCAATACCATAACAATGCAATCCAATTCCAAAACCAAACCTGACCCAGCAACACTCAGAACTGCAATAAACAGAGCAATTGAGACTCAAACACGACACTCTATATATATATATATATATATATATATATATCATGTGTATATGTCGCGGGCTTCACGGTGGAAGAGGGGTTAGTGCGTCTGCCTCACAATACGAAGGTCCTGCAGCCCTGGGTTCAAATCCAGGCTCGGGAACTTTCTGTGTGTAGTTTGCATGTTCTCCCCGTGAATGCGTGGGTTCCCTCCGGGTACTCCGGCTTCCTCCCACTTCCAAAGACATGCACCTGGGGATAGGTTGATTGGCAACACTAAATTGGCCCTAGTGTGTTAATGTTGTCTGTCTATCTGTGTTGGCCCTGCGATGAGGTGCAGACTTGTCCAGGGTGTACCCCGCCTTCCGCCCGATTGTAGCTGAGATGGGCGCCAGCGCCCCCCGCGACCCCTAAAGGGAACAAGCGGTAGAAAATGGATGGATGGATGGATGTATATGTCGCTGAGATAGGCACCAGCGACCCCAAAGGGAATAAGCGGTAGGAAATGGATGGATATATGTATATATATATTAGGGGTGTAACGGTACACAAATATTTCGGTTCGGTACGTAGCTTGGTTTAAAGGTCATGGTTCGGTTCATTTTTGGTACATTAAGAAAACTACAAAATATACATTTTTTGGGTTATTTATTTACCAAATTTGTAAACAATGGCATAACATACATATACACACAGGGTCCATCGCCAGTGTTAATGTGGTCAACATGTATAAAATAAAAACTAAATAAGATAAGGCTCAGAATGTTTTCTTAACAAAACATTTCTACATATAAAGTGCTTTTTTTGATTGATTGATTGAGACTTTTATTAGCCCGGCTAACTTGGCAGTAAGAGAATATATTGGCTCATTGTTCTTCCACCATAGAAGTGCATCAAAATCTAGCTTTTAATGCAATATGGACTTAAATCTGCTGCAAAAAAACATTTGTCATTGCTCTAGCCCTGCCTGACTCGCCGAGGAGAGCCTGCTTTAATGCGGTGGTGACGCTTCAAATGGGTTAGCATGTGTTATGAGAGTAGCGTATGTGTGCGTGTGGCCCTTTAATAAGTGACATTATGTGACGTCAGTGAGTGTGTAGGCTGTGTGCAAAACCTCAATAAAGCTACAATTTGCAACTACCGTATTTCCTTGAATTGCCGCCGGGGCGCTAATTAATTCAAAACATCTTCTCACTCCGGCACTTACCAAAGTTATGCAGTAAAAATTTGAGTGTGATGTAAGCTTGGACCTTAAATCCTACTGAATAGCTCTTAATCTTCTTCCCTTTATGCGATTTTAAATTGTTGGTATTGAAATCAGCCTCCTCCATTTTGAAAATGATGACAGGGGAAGTGTCACTCGTGATGTCACGAGTTTGACCAGGCGGTAATACTAAGCAAGCGCTAATTTTGCGAAGCGAGTTTGACCCGGCAGTAATTCAAGGCAGGCGCATACTATATGCCCGGCGGCAATTCAAGGAAGTAGGATAATCGCCGTACTCTTCATTTACCCTGGAGTCCGGAGCTGTGGAGACCTACTGCCGGGTAGAGTGAAGGGTTTTGCCCCCGAGAATCCATCAGCCCTGGAGGAGTGTCTCCCCTGCGCTGCTCGACTACGGTCTGGGAGCCGGAAGCAGAGAAGGTGCAACACATGTTTGACGTGTTGTCAGAAGCAGCTGCTGAACAATATCGGCAAACCCCCGTCCTCCATTGTTGTATCGCACAGCCAAAGTGTTCCCAAACGGGAGATCTTAACGAGGCAGGAGGGTCTTCCAGCTCTGGCTTTTACATGTTGTCCTAGCCCGGTCGCTGCTAGCATGTGTACTCGTTCGGTACACCTCCGAACCGAACCGAAACCCCCGTATATATATATATATCTACTGTATATGTATGTATGTATATATATACATATATATATATATATATATATATATATATATATACTGTATATGTATGTATGTACTGTATATATATACATATATATATATATATCTACTGTATATGTATGTATGTATATATATACATATATATATATCTACTGTATATGTATGTATGTACGTATATGCGTATATACATGCGTATGTGTGTATATATATGCATATATGTATATGTATGATTACATATATGTTTATATGTATGTGTATATATATATATATATATATATGTATGTATGTATATGTGTATATGTATGCGTGTGTATATACATATGCGTAAATATGTGTGTGTATGTATATATATATATATATATATATATATATATTAGTAAATATATCTACTGTATATGTATGTATGTACTGTATGTATATATATGTGCGTATGTATATGCGTATATATGTATAGATATGATTACATATGTTTATATGTGTGTATATATATGTATGTATATATATATATGTACGTATATGCGTATATACATGGGTATGTGTGTATATATACGCGTATATATGATTACATATATGTTTATATGTATGTGTATATATGTGTATGTTTGTGTATATGTATGTATATGTGTATATATATGCGTATGTGTGTATATATATATGCGTATATATGTATATAAATATTAGTACATATGTGTGTGTGTATATATATATATGTGTATGTTTGTATATATGTATGTATATGTGTATATATGCGTATATATCTATATATGCATATATATATATATATATATATATATATATATATATATATGCGTATATATTAATCAATCAATCCATCAATGTTTTTTTGTATAGCCCTAAATCACAAGTGTCTCAAAGGGCTGCACAAACCACAACGACATCCTCGGTAGAGCCCACATAAGAGCAAGGAAAAACTCACACCCAATGGGACGTCGGTGACAGTGACAATGACTATGAGAAACCTTGGACAGGACCGCATATGTGGGCAACATTGTCACGACATTTAATGAAAGTAATATGAAAGGAATGTAAACAAATATATGTAGAAACTGAGAACAAACTGCAGCAGTTTGAAAAATCCTTTATTAAAACATGTTTCTTTTTCAGAGTAAATGTTTATTGTACAATTCATTTTGTTTACGTCAACAACTGCTTGTGTTGACTGCACTTTCACTTTTTGCCACAGTAAGTTCCTGCATGAGGGCTCTCAGAGAGTGGGCGTGTCCCCCAGCGGGGAGACGGGGCTGGAATTCTCCGCCTTCATTCGACCCGACGGCGCAGTCGTGTTCATCGTACTCAACAGGTTTGTGTTCCGCTGCACCACCGCGCTTGTAAGGTCAGTAACCAAGCGCCTGTGTTGTTCAGGTCGTCTGCAGACGTCCCGTTTGAAGTGTGGGACCAGACTGTGGGCTACGTGCCGTCCACGGCGCCACCGCACTCCTTACTCACGCTAGCCTGGTACACTCAGGGATTCAACCTGTAAGGTTGCTTTTCACCAAAAGGTAAGCACAAACCCACCATTTCCTCACCTTTCACAAAATACATTTCAAAGTTAAGGTAATTTAGTGATTTTTTTTTTTTTTGTTACTTTTTTTCCAGAGTCATCCTAATATTTATTGGAATATTGTCAGAAGATTGTGTAGTTGTTTGAGGTGAAATGTGTGCAATTATGAGACTACTTTAATAACATTCCAACAAAAAAAGTCAACATGAAATTGTGAAAATAACGTCATATTTTGTCAGGGGGAAACCCCAAAGTGTATAAAAGATTGAATATTTTATAGAAAAACAGTTGAAATATTGTAAGAATAGGGGTGTCAAACTCATTTTAGATGGGGGGCCACCTGGAGAAAAATCTACTCCCAAGTGGGCTGGACTGGTAAACTTACGGCACGATAACTTAAAAGTAAAGACAACTTCAGATTGATTTCTTTCTTTAAAGGGGAACATTATCACAATTTCAAAAGGGTTAAAAACAATGAAAATCAGTTCCCAGTGGCTTGTTGTATTTTTTGAATTTTTTTTCAAAATTTTACCGGTCCCGGAATATCCCTAAATAAAGTGCCTTATTTTCGCTATCTTCGAAACCACTATCCATTTACCTGTGACGTCATACAGTGCTGCCAATACAAACAACATGGCGGTTACCACAGCAAAATATAGCGACATTAGCTCGGATTCAGACTCGGATTTCAGCGGCTTAAGCGATTCAACAGATTACGCATGTATTGAAACAGATGGTCGGAGTATGGAGGCAGATAGCGAAAACTAAATTGAAGAAGAAATTGAAGCTATTGACGCTATTTGGCCATAGCGTGGGTGTACCTAATGAAGTGGCCCATAGCATGGCTGCCTTATTAGCATCGCCGGTAAAATGTGCGGACCAAACGATCAGGACTTTCGCATCTTGTGACACTGGAGCAACTTAAATCCGCCGATTGGTAAGTGTTTGTTTCGCATTAAATGTGGGTATCAAGTTTCAAATGTACATACAGCTAGCGTAAATAGCATGTTAGCATCGATTAGCTGGCAGTCATGCCGCGACCAAATATGTCTGATTAGCACATAAGTTAACAACATCAATAAAACTCACCTTTGTGATTTCGTAGACTTAATGGTTGCAAATGCATCTGCAGGTTATCCATACATCTCTGTGCCATGTCTGTCTTAGCATCGCCGGTCAAATGTGAAAACACTCTGGTACATTCAATGGGGGTCTGGCGGCAGATTTCTTGCCAGTGGTGCAACTTGAATCCCACCCTGTTAGTGTTGTTACACCCTCCGACAACACACCCACGAGGCATGATGTCTCCAAGGTTCCAAATAATATTCGATAAAACAGAAAATAACAGAGCTGAGACCCGGTGTTTGTAATGTGAAAATGAAAATGGCGGGCGTGTTACCTCGGTGACGTCACGTTCTGACGTCATCGCTAAAAGACCGATAAACAGAAAGGCGTTTAATTCGCCAAAATTCACCCATTTAGAGTTCGGAAATCGGTTAAAAAAATACATGGTCTTTTTTCCGCACCATCAAGGTATATATTGACGCTTGCATAGGTTTGGTGATAATGTTCCCCTTTAAAAATAAAACAAGCACATTCTGAAAATGTAAAAATCATAATGTCAGCTTTTTCTCTATTTACATTATGTGGTTAATAGTATTCTACCTTTATTTGTCCTTATTTATACAATCTGAATAAATGATGTGATAATGTTCATCAGTCAACTCATTGGTGTTCATTTGCATTTTATTAAGATAAAAAAATATCAAAATCAAATTACAGGATGTTATTTATGTAATTTGCTCATTTTCCTCCACTGGTGCACTAACGTGGTTTATTTTTTTTAACAACTGTAGCATCATCTGCAAAGATACACATACCGTATTTCCTTGAATTGCCGCCCGGGTGCTAATTAATTTAAAACATCTTCTCACTCCTGCGCTTACCAAAGGCATGCGGTAAAGGTAAGCATGCGCTAAATTATTTTAAAACAATTTATAAATACACGTCAGTAAGCTAAATGAACCCTTTCAACATATTTTAAAACCTCTTGCCACTCCGGCACTTACCAAAGGCATGCAGTAAAAATTTGAGTGTGATGTAAGGATACCATCATGAAAAGCACATTTAATAAAAAAAAAAAAAATTATTATGGTCTTACCTTTACTTATAAATGAAGTCCATGCCAGCTCCTTCTGATCAAAAGCATCGATAACTTGTTTATAGAAGTCTTCCTTATCTTTCTTCAATTTTAAAAGTCTCTCTGTCGCGATGGAGATCTTCCTTTATTACCTCCTGCTTCGATTGAAAGTCCAGTTTAGAAAACTGCTATCAGTTAGCTGGGCTCCTCATGGGTAGTGCGGGCGACGACAGAATTATCCTCGGACAACTCCCCCTCCCGTTCTGCTCCGTGGGTGATCTCTTTATCCCACCTCTGCCACCATGAAGTGTTATTGTATAAATAATACACTGGGTATTTAGGACTGGAACATGCTTCCTTTCAGCCTGGTTGTTTACATAGCCAGCATAAGAGTAGTGGTGTTACATCCTAAAAGGTCCGTCATGCATCCCCCGCGTCATATCCGTTCCCAGCACATATCACTGCACTCGTTGTCACTTCTTCTGCAGCCATGTAGTCGCAAGAAGGATCACTAGCGCCCTCTACCACCAGGAGGCGGGAGTCATTTAAAGACTCATACTTGACACACGCAGCTACGGTATGTTAATAAAACATAGCTGCTTACTGTTCTTTTTAGCATATTCAATAGCTTGCGCTAATTATTTTAAAACCTCTTCTCACTCCTGCGCTTACCAAAGGCATGCGGTAAAAGTAAGCATGCGCTAATTAATTTAAAACCTCTTCTCACTCCGGCACTTACCAAAGGCATGCGGTAAAAGTAAGCATGCGCTAATTATTTTAAAACCTCTTCTCACTCCTGCACTTACCAAAGGCATGCGGTAAAAGTAAGCATGCGCTAATTATTTTAAAACCTCTTCCCACTCCTGCGCTTACCAAAGGCATGCGGTAAAAGTAAGCATGCGCTAATTATTTTAAAACCTCTTCCCACTCCTGCGCTTACCAAAGGCATGCGGTAAAAGTAAGCATGCGCTAATTATTTTAAAACCTCTTCTCACTCCTGCACTTACCAAAGGCATGCGGTAAAAGTAAGCATGCGCTAATTAATTTAAAACCTCTTCTCACTCCGGCACTTACCAAAGGCATGCGGTAAAAGTAAGCATGCGCTAATTATTTTAAAACCTCTTCTCACTCCTGCACTTACCAAAGGCATGCGGTAAAAGTAAGCATGCGCTAATTATTTTAAAACCTCTTCCCACTCCTGCGCTTACCAAAGGCATGCGGTAAAAGTAAGCATGCGCTAATTATTTTAAAACCTCTTCTCACTCCTGCACTTACCAAAGGCATGCAGTAAAAGTAAGCATGCGCTAATTATTTTAAAACCTCTTCTCACTCCGGCACTTACCAAAGGCATGCGGTAAAAGTAAGCATGCGCTAATTAATTTAAAACCTCTTCCCACTCCTGCGCTTACCAAAGGCATGCGGTAAAAGTAAGCATGCGCTAATTATTTTAAAACCCCTTCCCACTCCGGCACTTACGTAAGGAATGCAGTAAAAGTAAACATGTGCAAATTATTTTAAAACCTCTTCTCACTCCTGCGCTTACCAAAGGCATGCAGTAAAAGTAAGCATGCGCTAATTATTTTAAAACCTCTTCCCACTCCTGCGCTTACCAAAGGCATGCGGTAAAAGTAAGCATGCGCTAATTATTTTAACACCTCTTCTCACTCCTGCGCTTACCAAAGGCATGCAGTAAAAGTAAGCATGCACTAATTATTTTAAAACCTCTTCTCACTCCTGCGCTTACCAAAGGCATGCGGTAAAAGTCAGCATGCGCTAATTATTTTAACACCTCTTCTCACTCCTGCGCTTACCAAAGGCATGCAGTAAAAGTAAGCATGCGCTAATTAATTTAAAACCTCTTCTCACTCCTGCGCTTACCAAAGGCATGCGGTAAAAGTAAGCATGTGCTAATTATTTTAAAACCTATTCTCACTCCTGCGCTTACCAAAGGCATGCGGTAAAAGTAAGCATGCGCTAATTAATTTAAAACCTCTTCTCACTCCTGCGCTTACCAAAGGCATGCGGTAAAGGTAAGCATGCGCTAATTAATTTAAAACCTCTTCTCACTCCGGCACTTACCAAAGGTATGCAGTAAAAATTTGAGTGTGATGTAAGCTTGGACCTTAAATTCTACTGAATAGCTCTTAATCTTCTTCCCTTTCAAATTACCGCTATTGAAATCAGCCTCCTCCATTTTGAAAATGATGACAGGGGAAGTGTCAGTCGTGACGTCACGAGTTTGACCAGGCGGTAATTCAAGGCAGGCACATACTATATGTCCTGCGGCAATTCAAGGAAATACAGTATGTAAGGAACGCTTAATAAAATGTAACTAAAGTGTAATCATAGAGAAACCTGAGAAAAACTGTTTTCTGTTAGAGCTGTGCTCTAAAGGGTGAGCGCGGATAAGAGGGTGTGGTATTAGCCGTCTTGCATCATTTATTGTCTAAATACTGTCCGTTTTTAAAAAACAAAAACAAAAATTGCCATACTGTCATGGGGACTTTTCCTCTTGATCGCAATTTATTCATTTTTACTTTCTTTTTTCACTCCATGCAAAGAATCAACCACTTTTTATAATTCAACAAGTTCAAATTTCAATCAAGTATTGTGTTTTATAGCTTAATTATGAGTACTACTATTCTGTCAATGTGATGTTCTTTTTAACTTATTAATTTAAAGGCTTACTGAAATGAGATTTTCTTATTATAGGGGGGCGGCATAGCTCGGTTGGTAGAGTGGCCGTGCCAGCAACTTGAGGGTTGCAGGTTCGATTCCCGCTTCCGCCATCCTAGTCACTGCCGTTGTGTCCTTGGGCAAGACACTTTACCCACCTGCTCCCAGTGACACCCACACTGGTTTAAATGTAACTTAGATATTGGGTTTCACTATGTAAAGCGCTTTGTGTCACTAGAGAAAAAAAGCTATATAAATATAATAATATGTAATTCAAACGGGGATAGCAGGTCCATTCTATGTGTCATATTTCATCATTTCGCGATATTGCGATATTTTTGCTGAAAGGACGATAAAGTTTGCAACTTTTGGTCGCTAATAAAAAAGCCCTGCCTGTTCCGGAAGTAGCAGACATCTGTCAAAATTGGGAGGGCTCCTCACATTGTTTATAACGGGAGCCTCCAACAAAAACAGCTATTCAGACCGAGAAAACGACAATTTCCCCATTAATTTGAGCGAGAATGAAAGATTCGTGGCTGAGAATATTGATAGCGAAGGACTAGAAAAAAAAAAAATTTTTAAAATAAAGGCGATTGCATTGTGAGCGATTCAGATGTTTTCAGACACATTTGCAAGGATAATTCTGGGAAATCCCTTATCTTTCTATTGTGTTGCTAGTGTTTTAGTGAGTTGAATAGTACCTGATAGTTGGAGGGGTGTGTTGACGCCAGTATCTGAGAGAAGTCACGGCAGCTGCATGGACATTTTACCACAATTTTCTAACCGAAAACTGCCGGTTGACATGTAGTCGGGATCCATGTTTGTTTGACCGCTCTGATCCATAGTAAAGCTTCATCTCTGGGAATTTTAAACAAGGAAACACCGTGTGTTTGTGTGGCTAAAGGCTAAAAGCTTCCCACCTCCATCTTTCTACTTTGACGTCTCCATTATTAATTGAACAAATTGCAAAAGATTCAGCAACACAGATGTCCAGAATACTGTGTAATTATGCGATGAAAAGATACTACTTTTAGCCGCAAGTGGTGCTGGGCTAATATGTCGCCTCCAACCAATAACGTCACAAACACGCGTCATCTTTCCGCGACGTTTTCAACAGGACACTTAGCGGGAAATTTAAAATTGCAATTTAGTAAACTAAAGCGGCCGTATTGGCATGTGTTGCAATGTTAATATTTCATCATTGATATATAAACTATCAGACTGCGTGGTCGCTAGTAGTGAAGTGAATTATATTTATATAGCGCTTTTCTCTAGTGACTCAAAGCGCTTTACATAGTGAAACCCAATATCTAAGTTACATTTAAACCAGTGTGGGTGGCACTGGGAGCAGGTGGGTAAAGTCTCCTGCCCAAGGACACAACGGCAGTAACTAGGATGGCACAAGCGGGAATCGAACCTGCAACCCTCAAGTTGCAGGCACGGCCACTCTACCAACCGAGCTATGCCATAGTGGCTTTCAGTAGGCCTTTAAATCATTCTGATGAAAAAAAAAAAAACCCGAGAATGAAACCATGTTTTTTGGTCACTTTATTAATACATCATAGACATATTTATTTTCATTTATATAATATACAACTTGTTAAACACATTTCACATTTGCGCCTCCAATGATGTTTTTTTCTTTGCAACCCTTTTTTTTTTTTTTTGGACTACAATTATTTACAATTACAAAAAAAAAAAAATGATGATAAAAATATGAACGTCATAAACAGATGGATTAAATGACAGAATTAGAATATATACACCAGGGGGGAGGCTTCGAAGACTTGAATTTGAGCAATGTGATGGTTTCCCTTTAGGAAAAGTTAGAATGGCAACAGTAATGACGTGTGTGTGTGTGTGTGTGTGTGTGTGTGTGTGTGTGTGTGTGTAACTCCATACTCATTAACGGCGATGAGGTCTAAAGGGACGATCCTTGTTCATTCATTGATTGATCAAAAAGGACAGCAGCTGACCTCAAAAGTGAGGGTTTAAGAAGCGCGTGTATGGAAAGGAGACCTTAAAACAGAAAATAAAGAGCAATGGGATCAAACATGATGCCGAGGTAGGCGAGAAGCGTCTCAGAAGGACCATCTCTCCTGTGTGCGGGGGTCCATGGAGAGGGAGGGGGGCTGTGACGGGGGCTGGCTGCTGCTGTCTTCTCCGTTTAAACTCTTCCTACACACGGGACACGTGTCGTGCTAACCACGACGACAACATGGCGTCAGCCCACGGTCACAGAGCCAAGGTGTGTAGTGGGCACTCACCATCTCCAGCCACGGTACTATACAGTCTGAGTGGAAGAAGTGGTTGCAGGGCAGCTGGCGCACCGCTTCACCCGCCTCAAAGTCCTCTTTGCACACAGGACATTCCATACAACAGTCTGTGGGGGGACAGCACATGTCAGTCATTGCTGCAAAGGCGCTTTACAGAAGATTTATGTTATGTAGAGTAGGGTTGTCCCGATACCAACATTTATGTCGATACTTTTCTAAATGAAGGGTACCACAAAAATGTCATTATTGGCTGTATTTTAACCAAAAATCTTGGGGTACATTAAACATATGTTTCTTATTGCAAGTTTGTCCTTAAATAAAATAGTGAACATACAAGACAATTTGTCTTTTATTAGTAAGTAAACAAACAAAGGCTCCTAATTTAGCTGCTGACATATGCAGTAACATATTGTGTCATTTATCTGTCTATTATTTTGTCAACATTATTAAGAACAAGTGGCAGAAAATTAATTATTAATCCACTTGTTCATTTATTGCTATTAACTGCTTACTTTCTCTTTTAACATGTTCTATCTACACTTCTGTTGAAACAAGAATGTCCAAAGTGCGACCCGCAGGTCATTTTTTTAACGGCCCCACGGCACATTTGAAAAAGATTGAAAACATAAAAAGTGATATAAAAGAGCAAACGGGTGCAATGTAACAACTCTACCAACCGGCATAGCTCGGTTGGTAGAGTGGCCGTGCCAGTAACTTGAGGGTTGCAGGTTCGATTCCCGCTTCTGCCATCCTAGTCACTGCCGTTGTGTCCTTGGGCAAGACACTTTACCCACCTGCTCCCAGTGCCACCCACACTGGTTTAAATGTAACTTAGATATTGGGTTTCACTATGTAAAGCGCTTTGAGTCACTAGAGAAAAGCGCTATATAAATATAATTCACTTCACAATTTTTACTCTAATAACACAAAGCTGTCATGCTGGCTGTTTCTTTCTTTAAAAAAAATAATGAATCAAAATCAATGTCATTATGAATTATTGACCTATTCAAGGCTCCAAGTACGTCACGTTAAATTTTCCACTTTGAGATATTTTTTGGGGAAAATGTTGCATATTTTGTGTTTGCCATATAAAAAACTGAGCTGTGTTTTCAAAGAAGGGCCTAAAATGAACAAACAAAAACGTAAACAACAATAAAACTTAGAATTGACGGATGGATCTCAAGTCGATCTTGAGATTATTGAGTTAAAAGTAAACAGTAAAAAAATGTTTATAATTTATTTTCTAACACTTTAATGAGTCGGACCCTTTTGGATCCCCAATCATTTTAGTGTGATTTGTTTTTTTATTGTCATTTCTCAAAAAATAATAATGAATTAAAATCAATGATGTTATTATTAGTGACTTTTTTAAGGCTCCAATTATTATATAATCTCCAATATTCCACTTAAAAAAAATATTGGGTGATAATATTGCATATTTTGTGTTTTTTTCCATCAAAAAACAGGGTTTTCTTTGACAAAAAGAGCATACAACTTTAATCTTTAAAATCATTATATTGACAGATGGACCTAATGTTGATCTGGAGATTTAAAACTTGAATAATAATAAAACAAAATAATACTGAATAATGACACATTTTTTATATTTTTTTGACCAAAACCCTTATGGATCCCTGGGATCAAGCCTGAGTGAAGGCCTAAATGTATATTGGTTATACATGTATTGTATTGGTTATTAAAATTAAAAAATGTCAAAATGGCCCCGCTTGCTTGGATTTTATAGTCTGCGGCCCTAAGTGGAAAAAGTTTGGACACCCCTGTGTTAAAATGTAATAATCACTTATTCTTCTGTTTGATACTTTACATTAGTTTTGGGATTCTATCCGATACCAAGTAGTTACAGGATCATACATTGGTCACATTCAAAGTCCTCATGTGTCCAGGGACATACTTCCTGACTTTATAAACATAGTACCGTATTTTTCGGACTATAAGTCGCAGTTTTTTTCATAGTTTTGCGACTTGTGTGAAATTATTAACACATTACCGTAAAATATCAAATAATATTATTTAGCTCGTTCACGTAAGAGACTAGACGTATAAGATTGTATGGGATTTGTTGATTAGAAGTGACAGTTTGGTAAACTTATATCATGTTCTATATGTTATAGTTATTTGAATGACTCTTACCATAATATGTTAGGTTAACATAGCAGTTGGTTATTTATGCCTCATATAACATACACTTATTCAGCCTGTTGTTCACTATTCTTTAGTTTAAATTGCCTTTCAAATGTCTATTCTTGGTGTTGGGTTTTATCAAATAAACTTCCCCCAAAAATGCGGCTTATACGTTTTTTTCCTTCGTTCTTATGCATTTTCGGCAGGTGCGACTTATATTCCGAAAAATACGATATACGTTTTTAAAAAAGGAAAAAAGATGTTGCGATGCCAAACAATATCGACGTAATCATAGTAGTATCGACTACATACACTACAGTACTTGGTATCATTACAGTGGATGTCAGGTGTAGATCCATCAATGGCGTTTGTTTACATGTTGACGCCGGTGAGCTACTTTTTAGAGGCGGTATAGTACCTAACTATATTCATTTAAGGGACAGCGTGGCGCAGTGGGAGAGTGGCCGTGCGCAACCCGAGGGTCACTGGTTCAAATCCCACCTAGTACCAACCTCATCACGTCCGTTGTGTCCTGAGCAAGACACTTCACCCTTGCTCCTGATGGGTGCTGGTTAGCGCCTTGCATGGCAGCTCCCTCCATCAGTGTGTGAATGTGTGTGTGAATGGGTAAATGTGGAAGTAGTGTCAAAGCGCTTTGAGTACCTTGAAGGTAGAAAAGCGCTATACAAGTACAACCCATTTATCATTTATTAATATCTTGGTACTATACTAAAACCGGTATACCGTACAACCCTAGTAGTGATGGATAGTACAGTTCACATTTGAATCCCTTCGGTACCAATTAGACACTAGTAGTTTACGGTACCATTATTTTCTTTTGTGTGTTGATAAATTGTTTGATGATATAGTCCAGGGGTAGGGAACCTATGGTTCTAGAGCCAGATGTGGCTCTTTTGATGACTGCATCTGGCTCTCAGATAAATCTGAGCTGACATTGCTTAACAGCGATAAGTACTGAATAATTCCGCTGGTAATCAAAGTGTTAAAAAGAACGTTCAAAATCTAAAACATTCTCATGCATTTTCATCCATCCATCCGGTTTTTACCGCACCTGTTCAAGAAGTCGCATTAATGGTAAGAAGTATTTTATTTATTTTTGGTTGTTATTCTGAGGCTATTATTGTTATAATGTTATTAAAAAGAATAAGAGACTTATTATTCTCTAAAAATGTTGGTCTTTCTTAAAAATGCATGCTTATAGTTGTATGCAGTGTTTAAAATAAATAAATGATATGGCTCTCACGGAAATACTTTTAAAAATATTTGGCTTGTATGGCTCTCTCAGCCAAAAAGGTTCCCGACCCCTGATGTAGCCTAACAATTAAAATGAGCTGATGATGATAATTGTGCTGTCCAGTTGTTATAGTTTATCATTCCATTTGCAATACACTTCCAAGACATTAGATGGCAGTAATGTGTAGGTTTTCTATGGTATGTTTTCTAACTCAGAAGTAAATTTGTCCAGGAAGCTGAATATTTTATGTTGCACCCGATGTGTTTATACTGTAAGTATTAGGGCTGCCAATCTTTGGGTGTCGCACGATTCGATTCAATATCGATTCTTGGGGTCACGATTCGATTATAAATCGATTTTTTTTCGATTCAA
This sequence comes from Nerophis ophidion, assembly GCF_033978795.1. Lineage (NCBI taxonomy): Eukaryota > Metazoa > Chordata > Actinopteri > Syngnathiformes > Syngnathidae > Nerophis > Nerophis ophidion. Next base: position 5,581,435 of record NC_084631.1, on the reverse strand, counting down.
CGCGATTCTCGATTCAAAAACGATATTTTTCCGATTCAAAACTGTTCTGTATTCATTCAATACATAAGATTTCAGCAGGATCTACCCCAGTCTAATGACATGCTAGCAGAGTAGTAGATTTTAATAAAAAAAAGCTTTTATAATTGTAAAGGACAAAGTTTTATTAACTGATTGCAATAATGTACATTTGTTTTAACTTTTAAACGAACAAAAACATGACTTATTTTATCTGTGTGAAAACATTGGACACAGTGTGTTGTCAAGCTTATGAGATGCCATGCAAGTGTAAGCCACTGTGAAACTATTGTTCTTTTTTATTATTTATTATAAATGTCTGATAATGTCAATGAGGGATTTTTAATCACTGCTATGCTGAAATTATAACTAATATTGATACTGTTGTTGATAATATTCATTTTTGTTTCACTACTTTTGTGTCGTGTTTGAGTCTCCTCAATTGCTCTGTTTATTGCAGTTCTGAGTGTTGCTGGGTCAGGTTTGGTTTTGGAATTGGATTGCATTGTTATGGTATTGCTGTGTAGTGGTTTGTTGGATTGATTAAAAAAAAAAAAAAAATCAAAAAAATTTTAGATAAAAAAAAAAAAAGAGAATTTATTCTGAATCGCACAACGTGAGAATCGCAATTCGTATTCGAATCAATTTTATCCCACACCCCTAGTAAGTATTGTAAATGGTTTGATACTAAAGTTCATCTCAGTCTGACTCGGGGGCCACATAGAAAAAAAAAAATTTACTAGAAAAACTCACAATGTCTGACAAAATGCTACAAACATGACAGAACACCAGAAAAAAAAAAACCCCTAATGGAATTGTCCTTTTTTTTTACGGATTGACACCCAGAATGTACATGATAATAAAGACTGTAGAATTAAAAATATTACATATAAAACACTGATTATTAACAACATATGAACGTTGCCACCTACTCGATGACATCTCTACAAACACGGTGAAACACGCACACTAACAATCTGATATAATATCACTTTTTTGCAGAACTTGGTTGTAATGATTTGCTTCCGCGTCAGTCCCCGACAACCGCGTTTCAGGCTGGTTGCTCTGGAAACAAACCCCGCCCACTGAGCTTTGTGCCTCGTCTCAGCAGCTGACACAAAGATTACTGTAATAACCCGTAGTTCACTCAAAAGCGCAGATTCCAACCGTTGCAATACTTTCTATAGTTCAAGATTTGAAAACAGCATTGCAGACTATAATAATGGTGGCTACAGTTTGGATGTTAAAGGTCTAAATTAAAATATATGGAAATGTACGGTGAGCTGCATTGAAAATCTAAACAGGCTGAATTTTGCCCCGGTCTGATCTTAGTAGTAGTTTTCAATACCACATTTGGAGGGGTTAAAATTCCCATGTAAAATTGCTAATGCAAATAGTAGCCTGTCAAAGCACATTCTGGAAGCCTTAATTTATGTTTATGCTTTTTCTACCAAGCTGTGGTGTGCCTTCAGTGCCTGCAAGGCCTAACATAACCAGAAATCACGATCTTAATTAAAGATAAAAGTATTCATATTCTCTTCATGTCATATTGCTGTTGTTTTCATCCAATCAGAAATCAGCTAGATCATGTTGCCACGCTGCACCAAATCTGCCAGGGCTTTCAGAATCAACAATGTGAGCACGGACACAAACATTTGACAGACAGTTGCGCTAGCCAATCAGATCACGCGTTATTGTCAGTAAAGCCTTCAAGCTGGTCTAAGGCAGATATATAGTCATGTTCTGACCTAGGTCAGTGGTCCCCGACCTTTTTGTAGCTGCGGACCGGTCAACACTTGATAATTTGTCCCGCGGCTCGTCAGGGGGGGAATATTCTTTTTTTATTTTATTTTTTTGTGTCATGAAAAAGCGAGTTTTTTTGGGTTGGTGCACTAATTGTAAGTGCATCTTGTGTTTTTCATGTTGATTTAATATTTTTTTTTTTTTTTTAAATACAAAAAATGTATAAATTATTCTGCGGCCCAGTGGTTGAGGTCCACTGACCTAAGTAACATAAGAACTCCATTACCCAGCATGCCACAGTAGTGTGGAGCATGCGTGGTAGCCGCGTTTAGCCATGATTTTGATGAGCACCCTGTGGAGTAAACTTTTAAGAAGTCGGGCAACACGCCTCGTCTGCATCTTTTATGATTAGTGAAGTGAATTATATTTATATAGCGCTTTTCTCAAGTGACTCAAAGCGCTTTACATAGTGACACCCAATATCTAAGTTACATTTAAACCAGTGTGGGTGGCACTGGGAGCAGGTGGGTAAAGTGTCTTGCCCAAGGACACAACGGCAGTGACTAGGATGGCACAAGTGGGAATCGAACCTGCAACCCTCAAGTTGCTGGCACGGCCACTCTACCAACCGAGCTATGCCCCCCCATTTATTATTGATTAGACAAGACAACACATATATTTGCAAGGCCATTTTCAAGAAGGATATTTAATAAGAAACTACATCTTGTGAGACCAGGTCAGCCAACCCCAGATATTATACTTCCTTTTTTTTTTTCCAAGTTTAATGTGTTTTTTGAAATTAAATTTTGACAGCACCACATAAGATATGTTTTAATTGCTGATGCGGCTTTATTGATTTTTAAATGCGCCAGAAAAAAAACACGTTTTGTACAATGCCCAGTAGTTCGTAAATGTGTTCCTGTATAGTATTTCTCCACAAATGGTCATGTGGTGACATCATTGATGTTATTTTGAGAGGCAATCATTGAAGTCGGACATTACTGAAGGCCTAGGTGGGGAACGCACGGCCTGCCACTGTTACCAGGCATACTTGCTTTGTTGGTGTTGAAAACTGGAACTTCATAGGGAGATTTGGCTAAGTCCACCCTGAGTGCTGCTTGACTGATAGTTCACGTGAATCTGTGACGTGCAACAAAATTATTGAAAATTGGCACGGTTGGATTGAACGTGAATCAATACCCGGTAGTGCGGACGTAATTGTGTCTGTCTAAAAGCACAGAACTTGGTAGCCAACCCTAAAGCTGACAGACGCACAAAGTACGGGGCGCTGATCCCAACTTTTGTAAAAGGAGCTTGATGAATAAAACCAAGAAGAAAGAAAACCTTACCTGCTTGCTCCTGAGAAATATTGACAAAAGGCAGGGACGAGATCCTCTCTTTCTCCGCTGGAGGAGGTCCGGTGTTGTCCAGCTGACCTAGTAACTACACACACACACACACACACACACACACACACACACACACACACACACACACACGTGTTAAGTGGACACACATGAGAAGAGCGGGTTCTTCAATGGTGGTTGTACTTGTGTTATGACAGCGTCTAGTCCTCCATGTCCCCAGGCGTAGTCTCCAGGGTTAGAATGCAGCATCCCTGTCCTGGTGGGAGACGAGGGTCAGACTGGAATCCGAATGAAAAGAGAGGGGAGGGGGCAGTGGTGGTCTTACCATGACAGGGGCGGCAAACCAGGGACCCCGGAGTTGGCAAAGAGACCGGCGAGGAACTGTTGTACAATCCTGAGAGAGGTAAGATCAAAATGATGAACGGTTTTATGTGCGAGGGAAATGCTGACTCAGCGGCTGACGCTAACCCTTCCACAGCAGGCGAGCGGTCGGGTCGAGTGCTGACTCTGGATCTGTATATCCTCTGGCTGTGGTGGCGGGGGGGACGCGCCGGCCCCCAGTGGTCCCCGGTGCCCAGCGAGCCCACTATGGATCCCCCCAGGCCGGCGGGTACCGAGCCTCGGATGGGTCCGCCTCCAAACCCTCCTAAGTCGCCAAAGGCGCTCAAGCGCCCCCCGGGGAGCCGAGGCTCCGAGTCGGGGTTGTCGTTGTCTGCTGAAAAAGGTCGCTCCATCAGCAGCAGGTGCCAGAGCTGCAAGACAAGAGGGGTGAGTTGACAAATGCACTGCAAAGACGGAAATCTAAGTAAGATTAAATATCTCAAATCAGGGTAATATTTGCTTATTTTCTGTCTGATAAGATCATTCTTCTCACTTAAGCAGATTTTATGATTAAAATTCAAAAAATTATTCTGGCAAATCTAGAAAATCTGTAGAATCAAATTTAAATCTTATTTCAAAGTCTTTTAAATTTATTTTTAAATTTTTATTCTGGAAAATCTAGAAGAAATAATGATTTTTCTTTGTTAGAAATATAGCTTGATCCAATTGGTTATATATCATACCAAAGTGCAGATTGGATTTTGACCTATTAAAAACATGTCATCAAAATTCTAAAATTAATCTTAATCAGGAAAAAATACTAATGATGTTCCATTAATTATTTTTTTTATTTTTTCAAAAAGATTCGAATTAGCTAGTTTTTCTCCATTTTTTTCGGTTGAATTTTGAATTTTAAAGAGTCAAAATTGAAGATAAACTATGTTTCAAAATTAAATTTTCATTTTTTTCGTGTTTTCTCTTTTAACCCGATCAATTAAGTGTTTTTTTCATCATTTATTCTCTACAAAAAACCATCTGTAAAAGGAAAAAAAATGTACGACGGAATGACAGACAGAAAAACCCATTATTTTGTATATATAGATTTATTTATTAAAGGTAAATTGAGCAAATTTGCTATTTCTGGCAATTTATTTAAGTGTGTATCAAAGTGGTAGCCATTTGCAATAATCAGTACCCAAGAAGTAGCTCTTGGTTTCAAAAAGGTTGGTGACCCCTGATCTATATTGATTAAAACATGCTTGAAACTAGAATATCAACTGATGCAAAGCTGTGTCATCAACACTCACAAGTAGAGATGTCCGATAATGGCTTTTTCGCCGATATCCCCATGTTGTCCAACTGTTAATTACAGATTCTGATATCGACCGATACCGATAGTCGTGGAATTAACACATTGTTATGCCTAATTCTGTTGTGATGCCCCGCTGCATTAAACAATGTAAAATGGTTTTCCAAAATAAATCAACTCAAGTTATGGAAAAAATGCCAACATGGCACTGCCATATTTATTATTGAAGTCACAAAGTGCATTATTTTTTTTTAACATGCCTCAAAACAGCAGTTTGGAATTTGGGACATGCTCTCCCTGAGATAATACTGACACCCACTACAAATATGGGAAATACTATACTTTGACTTTCACAAAGTGCATTATTTATTTATTTTTTTAAACATGCCTCAAAACCGCACTTTGGAATTTGGGACATGCTCTCCCTGAGAGAGCATGAGGTTGAGGTGGGGGTGAGGGGTAGCTGAGGGTGTATATTGTAGCGTCCCGGAAGAGTTAGTGCTGCAAGGGTTCTGGGTATTTGTTCTGTTGTGTTTCAGAGCGAATGTTCTCCCCAAATGTGTTTGTCATTCTTGTTTGGTGTGGTTTCACACCAAACAAAGTGTTTATACGGCCACCCCCAGTGTGACCTGTATGGCTGTTGACCAAGTATACGTTGCATTCACTTGTGTGTGGGAAAAGCCGTACATATTATGTGATTGGACCGGCACGCAAAGGCAGTGCCTATAACAGGGGTGAGCATTACGTTGATCGCGATCGACTGGTCGATCTCGGAGGGTGTGTCAGTCGATCTCAAGCCGGGCATTAAAAAATAGACATAAAAATGAGCAATCATCAATCATACCAAGACTTCACTTTCGTCAGTTGTTTGACATTCTCGGCACCCGAGGATCTTGTGAGATGACGCTGGCTGCTGCGAGCTCATATTTAAGAAAAAAATCACTAACAGGGCGGACGCAGAGAAACACATTTTATTTCTAGAGACTCCGTACCTACTGTCAAAACTCTAAAGACCGACTGCACAGTTCCTGTCTTCACCATAAAAGACCTGTTTCATCCTGCCTGTGCTAACAAAATAAGAGTCTCAGAAAGCTAGCAAGCTACGGAGTTTGATGCCAATGTATTTCTCCCCCGCCCTCAGCGACCGCACACTCACTTGCTTGCCCACCCGCACAGTCACTGACGTCACTCACCTGCTGCCAGACATTAAAGGGCCACACACATATGCTACTCTCATAACAAAGTGTTTAAAAACGAGTATGCAAGTTGGACAAATGAGATGCCAAATCCAACCACTTTCATGTGGTATTGGACAGAAAGGAGGACTTTTTTTTTCCCTCCATTTGAAAATGCGGACGTTATCAGCACCACTGTCTGATTCCAATCAATGCAAGTCATCAGAATCAGGTAATACACCAACTTATATTCTTGTCTTCATGAAAGAAAGGAATCTATGTGTGTTAAACATGCTTGTATTATCATTAAACACCATTAACTTGTTAACAAAAATGTCTCTTTCATAAATAAATAATTATAAATAGGAATGAGGTAGATCTCCTCGACTTGGTCAATTGAAAAGTAGCTCGCCTGCAGAAAAAGTGTGAGCGCCCCTGGCCTATAAGGTTTATCGGCGCTCCGTACTTCTCCTTACGTCTGTGTACAGCGGCGTTTTGAAAAGTCATGAAGTTTACTTTTTGAAACCAATACCGGTAATTTCCGATATCACATTTTAAAGCATTTATCGGCCGATAATATCAACAGTCCGATATTATCAGACATCTCTACTCACAAGTATAAAACCACTTTTTTAAAGTAATAATTTTTTACTTCAAGCATGAAAAAAAAAATTATGCCCAGCACATATCATTATGTGAAGATAATGGCAGTAGCATTTACTTAATTTACGAATATTTTCAACATATTGAGCAAAAAGGTCTTAATTGTTTTTCTACCAGGAAAAGTGCAATTGTTATTAGTGAGAATTTACTTATTTTAAGGTATTTTGGATTCATTGAGGTTAACTAATTTTTACTTGTTTTGGAAAGTCTTGACCAGCGGAATTTTCTTGTTCTATTGGCAGATAATTTGGCTTAGTTCAAATAAAATACCCCTCATTTTTGTATTTTTCTTTTCTTGTTTTTGAACACTGACTTTTTACAGTGTGTGTGCCTCGTACCTCTGCAAACTCGCTGGTTGTGTCGTCGAGCCCGTTGGTTCCGCCCTCCAAGAGACTGCTGGGAACACGACAGGAGATAAGTGGAGATCAGAGCATTTATGGAGTCACAAAACTTACCTGGAATCTTCTGTCACTTCTTCTATGAAGCCCGAGTCACAGTGAGGGCACACATATTCCTACGTACACAAAAGTACAGTTTTGGTTAAAACTACAATTCTTTTTTTAACATATTCCCACACAGAGAAAATGGTGATGATTGGAGAGCTAACAAGTGGGTCCATTAGCCATTTTACTGCCGTGTGACCGAACACCACTTGGAATCAATTGAGGTATGTAAATAAACATGTAAAAAATATTTTGCACTGGTATGTATCTACAGGTAATATGTCAAAATATTATTTTCTGCTCCAACTTGATGAGTGCGGCTTAAATACTGGAGCGCTCTATAACCCGGAAAATATGGTATATGTTATTTTGCTATTGCCTCTTACCCTCCCTCGTTCATATCATGGCACCCTGCCCCCTATCTGAGAAGCACAGCATTAGAGAAAATATTATAATATTAAAAAAAAAGATGTTTTAAAAAAGAACCACAAAAACAAACATGGACGAAAGAGGAACCATAGACAGCAAATCTAGATAATTGTTGGAGATATTGCAGAAAATGTATCTTGAAAACAATCTCAGACAAAAAAAAAAAATCAATCCGAATAAGACAATTACCAGAAGTATTTTTTTTTAATGTAAAAATAAATCAAGAGAGATATTAAAAGAATTAAGTCCTCATATAGGAGAAACAAATATTTATTAGGAAGAAGCAGAATTTTTTTTAGGAAAAAAAAATGTTTATTGAGAAAAGTAGTATCCTGTTGCAGTTGTAACACGAAAGCAAGACAACTTGAAAAATCTTTGAGCCGTTTAGTCCATGAAAGAGAAGAATAAAGAATTCTTACATCAAGCGACTCAAAATGGCGGTCACAACAAACCCCCACCTTTTGGGTAAATCTGACTGTCACTTAAAGGGGCCGCACCGAATTACTCACTCTTAACTGCATATGTAAATGCTAAACAAGAACATTGTTATGTACAAAATAGAATAATGACAACAAAGTCAAATAAACAGGTGTGGTGAATTATGTACTTAAAGCAACCGCCACACTACATATATGTTTGTCAATAAAATTTGATTTTTTTTTCTCGTTTTTAAAAAAATATATAAAATCACAAGAAACACAAGTCTGCCATAATTTTGGGAAAAAAAATTAGTGCAAGGAAAACATTTATTTACAAATGAGGTATTACAAAAAAATGTAATCATACAGCAAACTACACTAAAATGTATAAAGACATAATAATAAAAGCAACTAATTTTTGTTAAAAACATCCATCCATCCATCCATTTTCTACCGCTTATTCCCTTTTGGGGTTGCGGGGGGCGTTGGCGCCTATCTCAGCTACAATCGGGCGGAAGGCGGGGTACACCCTGGACAAGTCGCCACCTCATCGCAGGGCCAACACAGATAGACAGACAACATTCACACTCACATTCACACACCAGGGCCAATTTTGTTAAAAACAGTCATGGTAAAAAACACTCCCAACATTGTGGTTCTTGCATACAAAAATATGTGGCTTTAGCGTTTAAGCAGCCACTCTGACAAACATTCTGAGTTGTTGCCGCTAGCGATGAGGATGCTGACGCGCTCATGTATCATGTGACCTCTGCCCGTCATGAGTGGGCAGCGAGGACGCTTTTGCCAGCCGTCATAGCGCATTTTTATAAAAAAATGTTGTCACATGAGATAGTTACGCTAATTTTTTTAATAAGGCACACTTTGGCGTTCGGAGGTCCACTAATAACCTACATACTTCCAATATTTGTTTCCCTGGGGAGCAAACGCAGCATCACGACGTAACAAAACAGGATGTAGTAAAATGAAACATGGACTTTCTGGCTGCTGGTTTACGGGAAATGAAGCTGGTCTATTATGGTGACTGAATGTAACCTCGGAGGCAAAGCTGCTCCGCTAACCACGCCTTGTTTCTTTACTTCATGGTAATAAGCTCACGTCATGTTAGGAGAATGAAGTATGCACAAATTGACGTGTCGTACAGGTGGCAACATTGGAGCCAGGCTTAGCTGAGAAAGGAGAGAATGCCACAAGGAGAGTGTGTGTGTGTGTGTGAACAAGTTAGGACATGAATCATGGTCCCAATACTGAAAACCATTGCATTTATTAGAGAATGTCTCATTTGCACCCCCTGGTGGTTAGGGTGGTCCCAAAAAAGAGGGATTTTTTTCAAATTGACTGCCTAGTGTTTGAATGTGAATGTTGTCTGTCTATCTGTGTTGGCCCTGACTTGTCCAGGGTGTACGCCGCCTTCCGCCCGATGGTAGCTAAGATAGGCGCCAGCGCCCCCCGTGACCCCAAAAGGAAATAAGCGGTAGAAAATGGATAGATGGATGTCGGTTTTAAAAGTGCCCCCCCTCTGGTCAACATATGAAATAAGTGGGTGTAAAAATTTTAATTGCGCCCTCTCTTGTCAAAATATTTAATAAGCGTGTGTAAGAAATTGAAATACGCCCCCTATGGCCAAAATGTATTTAAAAAAAAAATTCAATTAAATATATAGAGACATACTATAATAACTTTAAGTAAAAAAAAATAAGATTAAAAACCAATTACAAAGAAAAAATTCAACAAGTTTCTTTTTTACTAAAAGCAGTCTCTCACAATGTGTCGACTTTTTTCTTATAAAATTGGGAACAATTTCTCATATTCTTTCTGTAATCTTGCAATATTTTCTCATCAAATTATTACTTTATGTAAAATTACTTTTTAATGCAAAATGGTGACATTTGTCAAAATGCTGACTATTCACAATATTCCCAATTTTTTGTTGTTCTTGTAAAAGTTATTCTTTGAGTAAAATTATGACTTTTGTCATCATTTTGCCAAGTAAAATTTCCGATTATTACACCATTGCCAAAATTGTAAAGTTTTCCTATAAAATTGGGACTTTTGTCGAGTAAAATTATGACTTTTCATAAAATTTACACAATTTTAAGCTTTTCTTGTAAAATAGTGACTGTTATTGAGTAAAATTCCACCTTTGATCATGATATTGCACAAATGTTCAGTTTTTCTTGTAAAATTGTGACTTGCGTTCAGTAAAATTATCCATCCATCCATCCATTTTCTACCGCTTATTCTCTTTTGGGGTCGCGGGGGGCGCTGGCGCCTATCTCAGCTACAATCGGGCGGAAGGCGGAGTACACCCTGGACAAGTCCCCACCTCATCGCAGGGCCAACACAGATAGACAGACAACATTCACACACTAGGGCCAATTTAGTAAAATTATGAATTATTATAATATTTAATTCCAAGTATTTCTTGTGAAACTGTGACCTTTTTCTTGTCAAATTCCAACTAATTTTTCACAACAAGCTTTTGTATATTTCTATAGTATGTATATATTATTAATGTTGTAAATACAAATCTTTATATATCATTAAGGGTGGTCCTAAAGAGGTAAGCCTTTTTTGGAGGTCTCAAGATGGTAACAAATACAAGTGTGTGTGTGTGTGTGTGTGTGTGTGTGTGTGTGTGTGTGTGTGTGAATGACACAACAGGTTTGTTTGCAGTCAGTGACGAAGCAGACTGGAATTACGCGTAGCCAGGCCAAAACATTTTCTTATTCGATTCACTTTGCGAGTATAAAAAAAAAAAAAAAGTTTTAGTCAATCCAACAAAACAATACACAGCTATACCATAACAATGCAATCCAATTCCAAAACCAAACCTGAACCAGCAACACTCAGAACTGCAATAAACAGAGCAATTGAGAGCAGACACAAACCCGACACAGAACAAACCAAAAGTAGTGAAACAAAAATGAATATTATCAACAACAGTATCAATATTAGTTATAATTTCAGCGTAGCAGTGATTAAAAATCCCTCACTGACATCATTAGACATTTATAAAAATAATAAAAAAGAACAATAGTGTCACAGTGGCTTACACTTGCATCGCATCTCATAAGCTTGACAACACACTGTGTCCAATGTTTTCACAAAGATAAAATAAGTCATATTTTTGGTTTGTTTAATACTTAAAATAAATGTACATTATTGCAATCAGTTGATAAAAAATTCTTTTACAATTATAAAAGTTTTTTTTTTCAAATCTACTACTCTGCTAGCAGGTCAGCAGACTGGGGTAGATCCTGATGAAATCCTATGTATTGAATGAATACAGAATCCTTTTGAATCGAGAATCACGTTGAATCGAAAAAAATCCATTTATAATTGAATTGCGACCTCAAGAATCGATATTGAATTGAATCGAGGGACACCCAAAGATTTGCAGCCCTAATATATATATGTATATATGCGCACGCAAAATGCATATTTATGTGTGTATATATATATATATATATATATATATATATATATATATATGCACACAGAAAGACAAACACAAACATTAATTTGTTTTCACGTAAAAAACAGTAAATTTTGCGGTGTGACTTATTTTATTTTGTAGTAGTGACTTCCTTATTCATTTACAGAATCTGGTCAAATTCCTTTGTTTTGACTTTATGGAACTGTGCATACAAGTGATGTTGAGACGACATTTGTTCATTTCTTTGACAGAGACAGTACGATTAAACGTTGCTACCCACAGGAAACCGATGTCAAAGTATATAAGACTTATAGCCACCGGCCAATTTGCAACCCTCGTCCCTGGTTAGGCTTTTAAAGAAAAGTGAAAAACACATACAAAAGGATGAAGAAATGTAAAAAAATAAAAAAATATTGGCCCCATTTGTCCATACTACACCCAGCTCTAGTGACCACACTTCTGATTTTCCTTCAGCCACTTTTTCAGATTTGTGGAAAAAATGTTAATGTCTGACTGTGACTTTAACTCCAGTGGCAAAGAGTTCCACAGATGGAGAGTCTTTCACTGAAAATGCAGACGGCACCTTTTCACCCTACAGCTGGAGTCTGCACACCTTCACGACTGTATCTTTCTATTTCTTTACACATCACATCAGGGACTAATCCATTAAGACACTTAAAAATAGCTATGAGAAATGTATAAAATTATCAAAACTCATGTTATATGTTTGGGTAATATGGCAGTGATGATGCTTTATTAGTGTTTGGTCAAATATCTTTAGTGTTTGTTTATATAATGACAGCAGAGGCTTCACTACACATTCTGTGGCCTGTCCCCAGACCATGGCACAATAAGACATATGGGATAAAAATCATTGTGGCCTGTCCCCAGACCATGGCACAATAAGACATATGGGATAAAATCATTGTGGCCTGTCCCCAGACCATGGCACAATAAGACATATGGGATAAAATCATTGTGGCCTGTCCCCAGACCATGGCACAATAAGACATATGAGATAAAATCATTGTGGCCTGTCCCCAGACCATGGCACAATAAGACATATGAGATAAAATCATTGTGGCCTGTCCCCAGACCATGGCACAATAAGACATATGAGATAAAATCATTGTGGCCTGTCCCCAGACCATGGCACAATAGGACATATGGGATAAAAATCATTGCATGCATGTAAACTCGTGCAGCTTCAACAGATAAACAAAGTCTATTAATAAGCCTGAAACAGTTTATATTTCTTTTTATGGTCTTAGTCATTTATATAATATGGCCACCAAATTTTAGCTTAGGATCCACATTGGGGCCTGTGCGTGTTTACACTGTCGTCTGATAAAGAACACATTTTACTTGCAGTGTAAACAGTCAGCTGGAAAAAAAAACTCAGATTTGGACCACTTTGGCATGCAGTGTAAATGTGTACAAAGTCGTGTATTCATTTTAGCCAGTGCTAGTCAGGGACAAGCGGTAGAAAATGGATGGATGGATAGTCAGTCTGTGAGTTTATCAAAGTGCAGTTATTAATCATCCATCCATCCATCATTTTCCGCTTATCCGAGGTCGGGTCGCGGGGGCAACAGCCTAAGCAGGGAAACCCAGACTTCCCTCTCCCCAGCCACTTAGTCTAGCTCTTCCCGGGGGATCCCAATGCGTTCCCAGGCCAGCCGGGAGACATAGTCTTCCCAACGTGTCCTGGGTCTTCCCCGTGGCCTCCTACCGGTTGGACGGGCCCTAAACACCTTCCTAGGGAGGCGTTCGGATGGCATCCTGACCAGATGCCCGAACCACCTCATCTGGCTCCTCTCGATGTGGAGGAGCAGCGGCTTTACTTTGAGTTCCTCCCGGATGGCAGAGCTTCTCACCCTATCTCTAAGGGAGAGACCCAAACTCATTTCGGCCGCTTGTACCCGTGATCTTATCCTTTCGGTCATGACCCAAAGCTCATGACCATAGGTGAGGATGGGAACGTAGATCGACCGGTAAATTGAGAGCTTTGCCTTCCGGCTCAGCTCCTTCTTCACCACAACGGATCGGTACAACGTCCGCATTACTGAAGACGCCGCACCGATCCGCCTGTCGATCTCACGATCCACTCTTCCCCCACTCGTGAACAAGACTCCTAGGTACTTGAACTCCTCCACTTGGGGCAGGGTCTCCTCCCCAACCCGGAGATGGCACTCCACCCTTTTCCGGGCGAGAACCATGGACTCGGACTTGGAGGTGCTGATTCTCATTCCGGTCGCTTCACACTCGGCTGCGAACAGATCCAGCGAGAGCTGAAGATCCCGGTCAGATGAAGCCATCAGGACCACATCATCTGCAAAAAGCAGAGACCTAATCCTGCGGTTACCAAACCGGAACCCCTCAACGCCTTGACTGCGCCTGGAAATTCTGTCCATAAAAGTTATGAACAGAATCGGTGACAAAGGACAGCCTTGGCGGAGTCCAACCCTCACTGCAAATGTGTCCGACTTACTGCCGGCAATGCGGACCAAGCTCTGGCACTGATCATACAGGGAGTGGACCGCCACAATAAGACAGTCCGATACCCCATACTCTCTGAGCACTCCCCACAGGACTTCCCGAGGGACACGGTCGAATGCCTTCTCCAAGTCCACAAAGCACATGTAGACTGGTTGGGCAAACTCCCATGCACCCTCAAGAACCCTGCCGAGAGTATAGAGCTGGTCCACAGTTCCACGACCAGGACGAAAACCACACTGTTCCTCCTGAATCCGAGGTTCGACTATCCGACGTAGCCTCCTCTCCAGTACACCTGAATAAACCTTACCGGGAAGGCTGAGGAGTGTGATCCCACCATAGTTGGGATCACACTATCAGTTATTATCAGTTATTAATCATGTTTTTTTTTAATCATATTAATTCAAAACGATCATACTAAACGTCAGAAGTTTGACCAAGGTTGTCCTTATTATTAACGATTATCCTTCCATCACTACTGTGTAACAATATTAAATCAATATTTTAAATGATTTCCTAATATTAGCTGTGATTTAAATCATTTGGCTTTTGCCCTTTAAGTCCCCCTGTGTCCAGAAACGTATTTTCCAGGTTCATAAACAATAAAAAAACACGACAAAAGATAATTTTGTAGTAAAACATTTCGATTGACCAAATAAGCTTGCTGCGGGGTCGTTCTCCCAGGAAGGCAGACTGACTACTCGGGACATGGCATTTAGGTAAAAACATGATTTAATTTTAACTAAAAAAATATACGAACAAAAATCGCTCACAGCGGAGGCACAACTTGGGCTAAAGAACAGAGCTAACGCATAAACAGACTAAGAACATAAATCAAACAAAACTTACTTGGCGTGGCATGAAGCACGAAACTATGGCAAGGCCTGAAACAAGTCAGCACAGGGCGACTGACTGGCAAAGACAAACTTAAATGTTGCCTCTGATTAGTGCTTGTGAAGCAGGTGAGCGAGCATTTTCTCCACCAGAGACAGGTGGACAAAATGAGTAACCAAGGAAACCAGACAAGGGAGTGGAAAAAAACAGGAACTTAAAAAGTCCAAAGGACAAACAGCACATGGCCAAACAAAAACATGATCAACAGACATGACATTTTATTATTGGTTAGCTTCAAAATAACAATGTTATTAAAAAGAATAAGAGACTTATTATACTTTAAAAATGTTGGTCTTACTTAAAAATGCACGCATTTAGTTCTATTCAGTGTTAAAAAATATTATATGGCACTCACGGAAATACATTTTGAAATTTTTGGCTTTCATGGCTCTTTTAGCCAAAAAGGTTCCCGACCCCTGATATTGACCAACACGTTATACATTATTTGAAGTTTTAGACTAGCATTTTTTTTTTTTTTTACAATTAAATGATAAATGGGTTGTACTTGTATAGCGCTTTTCTACCTTCAAGGTACTCAAAGCGCTTTGACACTACTTCCACATTTACCCATTCACACACACATTCACACACTGATGGAGGGAGCTGCCATGCAAGGCGCCAACCAGCACCCATCAGGAGCAAGGGTGAAGTGTCTTGCTCAGGACACAACGGACGTGACGAGGTTGGTTCTAGGTGGGATTTGAACCAGTGACCCTCGGGTTGCGCACGGCCACTCTCCCACTGCGCCACGCCGTCCCAATTGAAATATAAATGCATGTAATTCCTTGTTGTATGCAGCTGGGATAGGCAACCCTGAGAGGGACAAGCGGTAGAAAAATGGATGGATAGATATTACCCGTGGTTCACTTATTTCTTTACACTTTGACCCTGGAAGTTGGAACTGATTTGAAATGATAACTCCAAACCCAAACAAACCCATCCTGGATCAGTTTATGTTGGACTATTGTTCCACTGTATTAATAATATCAATAAAATACACAAGTTTGACATGTGAAAACTATGATTTTTAAAATGGCAATGTTAAAACTAACATTCCATGAGTGAATATTTTTTGTGTTTTCACGCCAAATGTGCTATTTATAACAAAAGTTAAAATGATGACTTACAGTAATTAAAAATGAGTTGGCATTAATTCATTTATTTATCTGTTTCATTCACTTTGCCTTTTTGACCTGAGTTCTGCCAAGCAGGTGGAGAGTCCCCGCAATTCCACTCAGGCATTCAAATGATGTCATCATGCAAACGCAAGAAAGGAGCGAGGTGCACCCAGGAGAGCAACAACTAACTGCAAGGGCAACCTTTACTACCTTCAAGGGATCAAGTGTGAGTAGGATGTTAGATTTTAACAACTTCTTAAAAAGCTTTTCTACAAAATAACAGAAAATGGCATTTTGTTTGCATTTAACACAGTAAAATACACAAATCAACACACATTGACTCTATAAGGTGGAGTTTGTTGTTTGCAATAGGGAATAACTACATATAATTGAATAATATATCATTTAATAAATTTTTACTTATATAGCCCTAAATTATGAGTGTCTCAAAGGGCTGCACAAGCCACAACGACAATTAATAACAAGGCAAGTGCTGATCGATCGGCCACAGATCAGTATTGGTTAATAATTGTGAAGAAACGTATGTGATCAGGCCTTGCCGTTTGCCTTTTGAAAGCCAATTAACTCTGACTGATTACTTTATTTTTGGTCACGCGACTGACAGAGGCGGCTCTACCTGCTTAGATATCTTCACTTCCATTGTGGCATTTCTTAGTATCATTATCTTTGGAGGATAAGGCGAACTCAACATGTTTCACACAGTGAGAGCGAGCCAGAAACATGCATGCTCATTGCTAAGCGAGCTTGTCACAACAAAAAATAAGCACTTCAAGAAGTCTAGATTTTTATTATTAGGTTTACAAATTCAGAGAATAATTGTCTGGACACAGGAGGACTTTGAGGGCAAAACAATAATTTAAAAGAACAGTAGATAGTAGTTTTTACTTTTGTTTAGTTATTGTGTACTATTGGCTTTATTGTGATCAAACAACATTATGTAATAAAAACCAATAAGAAAGTAGTTTAAATATTGTGCTGTTATTGTTAATAGAACTCACCATAAATGTTTTTAAAAATCGCAGATATTACACGTCCAGCTCAATAAATATGCGTGGAGGTCAAGCCAAGGTCTGTTCTCAACGGGTACAAGGCACCATTTAGACATCCCAAATAAAATGCCCCACGTTTGCCTTGGTTTTAGCTGTGCGAACCGTTCAAATCCCGAAAAGGGTAAACGTTTCTTCAGAGTTTCTCAAGAGGTAATCATGGAGAGCGAGAGTGCAAGATAGACAATGACAAAAATGGCAGGCACTCCAGTGGAAGAATGCATGAGTTTGAAGTGATCACTTCGTGAAAGGTTTGATTGACATACGTTCAACGTTTACTGTTTCCTATTTAAGTATTATCTTGATATTGTTTGTATTTCTGATTGTGTTGTCAAGATACCAATATTTTGGTACCTGTACCAAAATGATTTTGATCTTTTTCTAAATAAAGGGGACCTCAAAAGATTGCATTATTGGCTTTATGTTAACAAAAAATGTTAGGTTACATTAAACATATGTTTCTTATTGCAAGTTTGTCCTTAAATAAAATAGTGAACATACAAGACAACTTGTCTTTTATTAGTAAGTAAACTAAGGGTCCTAATTTAGCTGCTGACATATGCAGTAACATATTGTGTCATTTTCCATTCTATTATTGTCAAAATTATTAACATTGACGTAATCATAGTAGTATCAACTAGATACGCTACTATACTTAGTATTATTACAGTGAATGGTAGGTGTAGATCCACCAAAGGCGTGTTAACATTTTGACGCCGGTGAGCTACGGTGTGTAGTGAAGCGTTTAGCTATTCCTCTTCCTGCAGGGATCATACTTAAAAGAAACTTACTTTGTCATCATGGAAACGAGGATTAGTGATTTAGAAGTAGCTGCGGCTGGTCTTCAGCCGTTAGCTAGCTAGCCATGTCTTAAAGCACCTCTTCCTGAGGCAGTTTGTGTCATAGCTTCACCTTTATCGTTAGTTTTTAAGCCAAAATGCGCCCTACTCAACTCGTTGTGTTTGGAGGAAGAAGAATACTGAGTTGCATCCCAAGAACACCACACCTACTGTGAAGCATGGGGGTGGAAACATCATGCTTTGGGGCTGTTTTTCTTCTAAGGGGACAGGACGATTGATCCGTGTTAAGGAAAGAATGAATGGGGCCATGTATCGTGAGATTTTGAGCCAAAACCTTCTTCCATCAGTGAAAGCTTTGAATGGTTGACCAAATATTTTTTTTCCACCATAGTTTACAAATAAATTCTTTAAAATTCCTACAATTTGAATTCCTGGATTTTTTTTTCCCATTCTGTCTCTCACAGTTGAAGTGTACCTATGATGCAAATTACAGACCTCTGTCATCATTTTAAGTGGGAGAACTTGCACAATCGCTGGCTGACTAAATACTTTTTTGCCCCACTGTATACTAAAGAAACGAGTGAAAGATTCCAGAGGGATTCTCTTCTATAGATTTTTCTTTTAGCGATGTAGACCACGTCCAGGATAGCCACAATGCGTCTACTTGGCCACATTTGGACAAATGTATGTGTCTGGATAACACATTCAATTGAGTTGTTTACCATGTAAGCCCAAATCAAAACTGTTCTCCAGTTGCCAAGCTCGACATATTTTGCACGAGAAATGCTGCCAAAAATGTATGCCGAAGTGAGGAAGCTCATAGCCGCACAATTAAGTCAAGTAACTTACTTGGCGCTGACCATAACCGTACATGTGTCCATTACATCGTCGACAAGGAATTAAAAAGTGCCTGCAAATGTATTTTTATCTGAGCTGTCATCACGTCGTGTCATTGCTGGTTTACGATCAGACAAGCATATTCGGCAACGCACAATCACAGAGTACTTACAAGCAGACACAGTGTGTAGACAGAAAAGGGAAAGCGGATGCATTTTGGCTTAAAAACTAACGATAAGGATGACGTTATAAAACTGAAACGCTCCCAGGAAGAGGTGCTTTAAGACATGGCTAGCGGCAAACGTCCATTCGCAGTCTGCAGTGTTTTAGCTACTTCTAAATCATTAATCATCGCCTCCATGGCGACAAAGTGAGTTTCTTACAAGTAACATCCCTGCAGGACGAGGAATAGCTAAACATGCTTCACTACACACACCGGCGTCACAAAGTAAACAAATGCCATTGGTGGATCTACACCTGATATCCACTGTAATGATATTAAGTACAAGAACATATCGAGCCGATACTACTATGATTACATCAATATTTTTTGGCATCACAACATCTTCTTTCGTTTTATCAAATGTATATTATGTTTATAAAGTCAGAAATACGTCCCTGGACACATGAGGACTTTGAATATGACCAATGTATGATCCTGTAACTACCGGTACTTGGTATCGAATTGATACCCAAATTTGTGTTATAATCCAAAACTAATGTAAAGTATCCAAACAGAAGAATAAGTGATTATTACATATTAACAGAAGTGTAGATAGAACATGTTAAGAGAGAAAGTAAGCAGATATTAACAGTAAATGAACAAGTAGATCAATAATTCATTTTCTACCATTAGTTCTTAATATTGTTGACACAATAATAGAATGGAAAATGACACAATATGTTACTGCATATGTCAGCAGCTAAATTAGGAGCCTTAGTTTACTTACTAATGAAAGAAAAGTTGTCTTGTATGTTCACTATTTTATTTAAACTTGCAATGAGACACATGTTTGATGTACCGTAAGATATGTTGTTAAAATAATGCCATTTTTTGTTGTCCATTTATTCTAGAAAAGTACTGAAAATGAATGAAATAATTTCGGTGCTGATAGCAAAATATTGGTATCGGGACAACACTACTAACTCAGAAACAGATGGCTCTAGACCACCAGTGGGCAACCCGCGGCTCTTTGACCACTCTGATGTGGCTCAGCCGCATACTTGCCGACCGCCCTGAGAAGTCCAGTAAATTTCCAAATTTCAGTGTCTCTATCAGACATCTCCCGGATAAACATTATTCGATTTTCACCCAGACATCAACTTTGAGGGCGTGCCGTGATGACAGTGCCTCTATCACCTTTACTACATGTCATCGCGCCAGGATTTCCACCGTGCTATCTGCGTGCCGGCCGGCCGGTCACATTTTGGATGTGACCTCTAGCTGGACACATACGGTACTGCAAGGCATACTTGTTCAACAGCCATACAGGTCACATTGAGTGTTGTGATATAAACAACTTTAAAACTCTTACTAATATGCGCCACACTGAACCCACAACAAACAAGAATGACAAACATATTTCGGGAGAACATCCTCACTATAACACAACACAAACCCGACAGAACAAATACCCAGAATCCCCAACCGACGCACGGAGGGGTGGGGGGTGCGGAAAGCTGGGTGTATAATGTGCCCGGAAAAGTCAGGGATACATGGGATTCTGGGTGTTTGTTATGTTGCGTTTGTAATGTGTTATAGTGCGGATGTTCTCCTGAATTGTTTGTCATTCTTGTTTGGTGTGGGTTGACAGTGTGGTGCATATTAGTAAGAGTGTTAAAGTTGTTTAAACGGACACCCTCAGTGTGACCTGTATGGCTGTTGAATAGGGATGCCTTGCAGTCTCTTACGTGTAACTGCAATAGGCCCGTCAGACAATTTTTTGGACTGGCAGGCTTTTGTACAAAATGTAGAGGGCGCTAGCGGTGGTGCATCATTGTACGCCCTTATTATTGTTCATTGGTTAACATCAGCGTACAATCGAGAGAATAATTACTCTGAAATTCGGGATTCTCCCGAGAAAATTGAGAGGGTTGGCAGGTGTGACGCTGTCGAAGCGGCATTCATATAAAACTTGCGGGCCGCTCTAACATTATATTTTCATATTAAGGTGCGGGCCGTGTGTCTGAGACCCCTGGTTTATACATAGCGCAAAGCAAAAAAAAAAAAAAAACTCAGTATGCAGTGTTATTTCATTATAAATTTCAAAAGAGTTATGTGGCTCCCATTGTTTTCTTTACTTTGTTAAACGGGTCAAAATGGCCCTTTGAGTGGTAAAGGTTGCCGACCCCTGATCTAGACAGGGAAGTTCAACTGGTTCATGCTAAAGTACGAATAAAAAAAAATCCAAATGTTACCTTCTTACACAAGGCATGTTTCCAAAAAATAATATCTAATCAGCATCTAATCCCCACCATGTTACTCCCATGTTTGCATCACAAATTGAAACTAAAACTTACATGTTTGACTGTAAAATCCCCGACTTCTACAACCACAACCGTTTCAATAGAAAATATAATGAAATGGTGTGAAAATGAAAGTAAAAGCAAATATGAAACACATTCTAAAGTTAATAAGTAGAATTAAATGTCTTGTCCTTCCTTTTTCATGTGTTATGGGCAACACACAACTACCAGCGCAGCCGAAATATAAAGGCTCTTAGTTTAAATAGTCAAACATGACTTAAAGGCCTACTGAAAGCCACTACTAGCGACCACACAGTCTGATAGTTTATATATCAATGATGAAATATTAACATTGCAACACATGCCAATACGGCCGGTTTAGTTTACTAAATTTGAATTTTTCATTTACCGCGGAGTTTCCTGTTGAAAACGTTGCGGAATGATGATGCGTGTTTGTGATGTTATTGGTTGGAGGGGACATACTAGCCCAACACCACTAACGGCTAAAAGTCGTCTCTTTTCATCGCATAATTACACAGTATTTCGGACATCTGTGTTGCTGAATCTTTTGGAATTTGTTCAATTAATAATGGAGACTATAGAGAAGAATGCTGTTGGTGGAAAGTGGTGGATTGCAGCTGGCTTTAGCAACCGAAACACACCCGGTGTTTCTTTGTTTGTTGTGAAGCTTTAACACAGAGCGGTCAAGCACACGTTTCCAAGTTTTTGGATGGGAAAATTGTGATATTAAGTCGGCTCTTACTGGAGACTTTAGCGGATTATGCGACCTCCTCCTGTAGCTGTCAAAAAGGCAGCTGTGATCTTGGCTCCTCCATTGGCTTCTCTCAGAGACACTGGCGGTCACCACAGCCATCTGACTTTCAGGTAAGACTTTATAATCTCACTAAAACACTATTAACACAATAAGCAGATAAGGGATTTTACATAAGTATCCTAGTAAATGTGTCGAATAACATATGAATCGCTCCCATTGCCGTTGCCTGGAGCCGTCACCTTTTTTTTTTTTTTAATGCTCCACTCTGACTTTCCTCATCCACGAATCTGTCACCCTCGCTCAAATTAATGGGGAAATCGTCGCTTTCTCGGTCTGAATAGCTCTTGCTGCTGGTGGCTATGATTATAAACAATGTGAGGATGTGAGGAGCCCTACAACCCGCACATCGTCTGCTACTTCCGGTAAAGGCAAGGGTTTTTTATTAGCGAGCAAAGTTGCGGACTTTATCGTCGATGTTCTCTACTAAATCCTTTCAGCAAAAATATGGCAATACTGCGAAATGATCAAGTATGACACATAGAATGGACCTGCTATCCCGCTTAAATAAGAAAACCTCATTTCAGTAGGCCTTTAATATATAAATACCGCATTTTCTCCGACTTAACTTTTGCCTATCCCAGTAAACACAACAATAAGCTTGTTAATAGATGGGTATTAAAACTATTTGTTATAGTACATGGAACAATGCACATTAATGGACATAGAAAAAGTTAATGTGCCAGATTGTAGCCAAAGGCTACTTTTTGCTGTTTATATCTGCCACACGTAGAATAATGCATACATTAAACCAGTCCCTGGTGGGGAAAAAGGCTTTTTTTACTAGCGAGCAAAGTTGCGAACTTTATCATCGATGTTCTCTACTAAATCCTTTCAGCAAAAATATGGCAATACTGCGAAATGATCAAGTATGACACATAAAATGGACCTGCTATCTCCGTCTGAATAAGAACATCCTCATTTCAGTCGGCCTTTAAGGCTAAGGCAAAATACCAAGATATTAGATTAGATTAGATAGATAGTACTTTATTTATTCCGTCAGGAAAATTACCATTTTCAGCACAATCCCATTCAAGATTAGACAAACATTACAGGGAGACAGAACAGGATCGCTGACGGGTCTGCCGGCGTCCAGCGCCCCTTACAAAAAAGATGACATACAGGTAAACAAGGGGGGGAGAAAAGAATAGAAGATTAAAATAAAATAAAAAAAAATAAAAATATATTCTATATCGATATTGCGATATTAATAAAAGCCAATATCGCCCAGCCCTACTTCTTACACAAGGCATGTTTCCAAAAAATAGTGTCTAAACATGTTACTCCCATGTTTGCGTCACAAATTGAAACTAAAACTTACATGTTTATGACTGTAAAATCCCCGACTTGTACAAACACAACCGTTTCAATAGAAAATATAATGAAAGTAAAAGCAAAAATGAAGCGCATTTTGAGGAAATTAGTAGAATTAAATGTCTCGTCCTTCCTTTTTTTGTGTGTTATGGGCAACACACAACTACCAACGCAGCCAAAATATAAAGGCTATTAGTTTAAATAGTCAAACATGACCTAATGAAATAAATGTTAGTACAATATATGTTGAGGTTAAACGAGGGAGTTAACAACAACCACAGCTAGCCTGCTAGCCGCCCGGGTTCGGCTATGCTAAGGAAAGCGGAACACACGGTGTTGGGAGCCAGGCGCCTCCCTGCCAGCCGAGCGCAGACCACGACGTGAACACGCGAGTAAGAAGCATGTGGCTTACCGGGAGTTTGGGGTTGACCTCTCCCTTACAACAGTGACAGAAAAAGCGATGCGGGGGAACCGCCGCAGCCTCCGCCATCTTTCCCTCGCAGAGCTCTGCCTGACTGACGTCGGTCCTCCACGGAGGGACTACATTGACCCCGCCTCCTTCCCGGCATGCACCGCGGTCGGAGCCCGCCAATCACACATAGCCGGAAGTCAGTTTGTTGACAAAAAACGACATCCGGATGCGTTTCGGAGCACGTTAGCCGAGTTGAAAGGTTAGTGGTGATATAAAACACTAATTGTAACACTGGACTGGGGGCAATATTATAAATGTTAGACCAAGTGGCGACAGATAAATGTGGGCTGGTTGAAAATGTGCACAATGTGCTGATGGAGTGGAAGAAGTACCAACCCCGTTTCCATATGAGTTGGGAAATTGTGTTAGATGTAAATATAAACGGAATACAATGATTTGTAAATAATTTTCAACCCATATTCAGTTGAATATGCTACAAACACAACATATTTGTTGTTAAAACTGATAAACATTTTTTTGTTGTCGCAAATAATCATTAACTTTAGAATTTGATGGCAGCAACACGTGACAAAGAAGTTGGGAAAGGTGGCAATGAATACTGATAACGTTGAGGAATGCTCATCGAACACTTATATCAGGGGTCGGGAACCTTTTTGGCTGAGAGAGCCATACAAGCCCATCCATCCATCCATTCATCATCTTCCGCTTATCCGAGGTCGGGTCGCGGAGGCAACAGCCTAAGCAGGGAAACCCAGACTTCCCTCTCCCCAGCCACTTCGTCTAGCTCTTCCCCGGGGATCCCGAGGCGTTCCCAGGCCAGCCGGGAGACATAGTCTTCCCAACGTGTCCTCGGTCTTCCCCGTGGCCTCCTACCGGTTGGACGTGCCCTGAACACCTCCTTAGGGAGGTGTTCAGGTGGCATCCTGACCAGATGCCCGAACCACCTCATCTGGCTCCATACTAGCCAAATATTTTAAAGTATTTCCGTGACAGCCATATAATATATTTTTTAAAGACTGAATACAACTAAATGCATGCATTTTTAAGTAAGACCAACATGTTTAGAGTACAATAAGTCTCTTATTCTTTTTAATAACATTCTTATTCTAAAGCTAACCAACAATAAATAAAATACTTCTTACCAGAAACCGGATGGATGTATTAAAATGCATGAGAAGGTGTTATATTTTTAATATTATTTTTGACACTGATTACCAGCAGAATTATTCATTACTTATCGCTGTTAAGCAATGTCAGCAAAGATTCATCTGAGAGCCATGTGTAGTCATCAAAAGAGCCACATCTGGCTCTAGAGCCATAGGTTCCCTACCCCTGACTTATATGGGACATCCCACAGGTGTGCAGGCTAATTGGGAACAGGTGGGTGCCATGATTGGGTAGAAAAGCAGCATCCATGAAATGCTAAGTAATTCACAAACAAGGATGGGGCGAGGTCTGATGTGCTGATGGAGTGTAAGAAGTACAAACCCCGTTTCCATATGAGTTGGGAAATTGTGTTGGATGTAAATATAAAAAGAATACAATGATTTGCTAATCATTTTCAACCCATATTCAGTTGAATATGCTACAAACACAACATATTTGTTGTTAAAACTGATAAACATTTTTTTGTTGTCGCAAATAATCATTAACTTTAGAATTTGATGGCAGCAACACGTGACAAAGAAGTTGGGAAAGGTGGCAATGAATACTGATAACGTTGAGAAATGCTCATCGAACACTTATATCAGGGGTCGGGAACCTTTTTGGCCGAGAGAGCCATACAAGCCCATCCATCCATCCATCCATCCATCATCTTCCGCTTATCCGAGGTCGGGTCGCGGGGGCAACAGCCTAAGCAGGGAAACCCAGACTTCCCTCTCCCCAGCCACTTCGTCTAGCTCTTCCCCGGGGATCCCGAGGCGTTCCCAGGCCAGCCGGGAGACATAGTCTTCCCAACGTGTCCTGGGTCTTCCCCGTGGCCTCCTACCGGTTGGACGTGCCCTAAACACCTCCCTAGGGAGGCATTCGGGTGGCATCCTGACCAGATGCCCGAACCACCTCATCTGGCTCCATACAAGCCAAATATTTTAAAGTATTTCCGTGACAGCCATATGATATTTTTTTTAAAGACTGAATACAACTAAATGCATGCATTTTTAAGTAAGACCAACATGTTTAGAGTACAATAAGTCTCTTATTCTTTTTAATAACATTCTTATTCTAAAGCTAACCAACAATAAATAAAATACTTCTTACCAGAAACCGGATGGATGTATTAAAATGCATGAGAAGGTTTTATATTTTTAACATTATTTTTGACACTGATTACCAGCGGAATTATTCATTACTTATCGCTGTTAAGCAATGTCAGCTAAGATTTATCTGAGAGCCATGTGCAGTCATCAAAAGAGCCACATCTGGCTCTAGAGCCATAGGTTCCCTACCCCTGACTTATATGGGACATCCCACAGGTGTGCAGGCTAATTGGGAACAGGTGGGTGCCATGATTGGGTATAAAAGCAGCACCCATGAAATGCTAAGTATTTCACAAACGACGATGGGACGAAGGTCGCCAATTTGTAAGCAAAATGTCGAACAGTTTTAGAACAACATTTCTCAACGAGCTATTGCAAGGAATTTAGGGATTTTACCATCCACGGTCCGTGAAATGATCAAAAGGTTCAGAGAATCTGGATAAATCACTCCACGTAAGCGATGATATTACAGACCTTTGATCCCTCAGGCGGTAATGCATCAAAAACCGACATCAGTGTGTAAAGGATATCACCACATGGGCTCAGGAACACTTCATAAAACCACTGTCAGTAGCTACAGTTGGTCGCTACATCTGTAAGTGCAAGTTAAAACTCTACTATGCAAAGCAAAAGCCATTTATCAACAACACCCAGGAACGCCACCGGCTTCGCTTGGCCCGAGCTCATCTAAGATGGACTGATGCAAAGTGGAAAGGTGTTCTGTGGTCTGACGAGTCCACATTTCAAATTATATTTGGAAACTGTGGACGTGGTGTCCTCCGGAACAAAGAGGAAAATAACCATCCGGATTGTTATAGGCGCAAAGATCAAAAGCCAGCATCTGTGATGGTATGGGGGGTGTATTAGTGCCCAAGGCATGGGTAACTTACACATCTGTGAAGGCACCCATTAATGCTGAACGACATCCTCGGCTAAATAGATAGATATAGACATATATATACATAGATAGATAGATATAGAACAGCTAGAGAGACAGTCCGATATATAGCAAAATTAGCAATATATAGACATTTCCAAAAAACCGTGTGCACACACACACACACACAATGCAAGATGCCGCAGGTGGTGCCCTGGGAATTGAGCGCATATTTCACGACCATGTAGACCAGGGGTCCCCATTACGTCGATCGCGAGCTACCAGTCGACCGCGGGGGGTGTGTCAGTCGATCTCGAGCCAGGCTTTTAAAAAAAATAGACGTAAAAATTAGTGATCATCAATCTTCACCAAGATGTCACTTAAATGACATTCACGGTACCGGAGGGTCTTGCGAGATGACGCTGGCTGCTGCAAGATCATTATTATGAAAATATGACCGAGAGGAAGGCGAGAAACACTTTTTATTTCAACAGACTCTCGCGCCGTACCTTCCGTCAAAACTCTAAAGGCCGACTGGACTTTTCCTATCTTCACAATAAAAGCCCTGCTTCATGCTGCCTGCGCTAACTAAATACAGAGTCTCGGAAAACTGGCGTGCACAAGCGATCCCTCAGAAAGCTGGCGTGCACATCACTTGTGCACGCCAGCTTTCCGAGACTCTTATTTTGTTAGCGCAGGCAGCATGAAGCAGGGCTTTTATTGTGAAGATAGGAAATGTGCAGTCGGCCTTTAGAGTTTTGACGGAAGGGACGGCGCGAAAGTCTGTTGAAATAAAAAGTGTTTCTCGCCTTCCTCTCTGTCATTTTTTCATAATAATGAACTGGCAGCAGCCAGCGTCATCTCACAAGACCCTCGGGTGCCGTGAATGTCAATCAAGCAAGCTACGGAATTTGCCGCCAATGTAAAGTGTATGGAAGCTGGATGAATTAGATGCCAAAAAACCAACCACTTTCATGTGGTATTGTACAGAAAGGACAACTTTTTTTCTCCTCCATTTGAAAATGTGGGCGTTATCATCATTACTGTCTGATTCCAATCAATGCAAGTCATCAGAATCGGGTAATACACCAACTTGTATTCTTGTCTTTGTGAAAGAAAGACATCTATATGTGTTACACATGCTTGTATTATCATTAAACACATTTAACTTGTTTACAAAAATGTCTCTTTCATAAATAAATAAATATAAATGATATATATAAATGAGGTAGACCCCCTCGAGTTGGTCAATTGAAAAGTAGCTCGCCTGCAGAAAAAGTGTGGGCACCCCTGATGTAGACCTATATGCCCGAAGTGACAAACATTTATTTGAACGCTTTAGGCTACCTCAGAAGTCCCCCCTTTCTTAAACTTACGTTTTGACATTATGTATTCCCCCCGTGGGACAATACGAATTTCTCTTCTGTAATCTGTTTGCATTTTCTCTGCGTGTTTGATGTCCGGCTTTTCTGCCGGAATTGTGCCCTTATACGGGGAATTAAGGGCGTTTGCCTATGTATATTACAGAATTAAGGGTGCTTACATGTGCATATTGGAGAAATAAGGGGGTGTTTATATGTAAATTATGATAGACACGCACGCGCTAACCATTTGGCATTCAGCAACTTAAGAACAGCAGGTGGGAACAATTTGGCCATTTAAGAACGTGTCATGAATTTGAATGGACTCCACTTCGGAAATAACTTAGGAAGAAAGATAAGAGGAAAAGTTAGGAACTTATGGGGCCCATAGTCTGTAACCTTTAGTACTCACCCTGAGGATACACACTCCAGTACAGTAGGTAGCGGTATGCACCTATAACGTTGGTTGTGACCCGCCAAAAATGAAGAAGAAGAATAACACTAATTGTATATTGTATCAGGATGCACATTGTTTTCCCATGTTATCCCGGGCGCTGCCCACTGTTCCCCTCACCCCCCAGAAGGTGATCAAGGGGATGGGTCAAATGCAGAGGACAAATTTCACCACACCTAGTGTGTGTGTGACAATCATTTGTACTTTAACTTTATTGGTGTTTTATTCCTTTTCCTTTGTTGTTTTACTTCCTAGATGACGAGTCAGGAGGTGCGCCTGTGTGGTCTTCTGCTGCGAGAGCATTTCGGAGAGGTGGTGGAGAAAGTAGGAACACATCTGCTCAAAGGCGGAACACAAAGTCTTAGAACCATCCTTCATGAGACTGGCGTCTCTCTAGACCTGGTACCACTGCTACTTTCATATTTGTTTTTCTAACGTGTTACTTTCTCAGTGGCTGTTGTATTTGTGATCCTGTTGACTTAAATTAGGGTGTGATTGCATCATTAAAATTATAATAAGCAAGAAAGGCATAAAATTCTGGATACGTAACAAAAAATGTTAAATGCAAAATATGGACACCATTGCAAAGACCCAGGAAAAAGCTTCCTCGTGGCATTTAAACCATTGTGATAGGCCAAAAATTAAGGTAGCTATGGATTTTTGAAATTCAAAAATGTATTGCTTTTTTGTCCTGGATTATCCGTTTAGACCAGGGGTCTGCAACCCAAAATGTTGCGAAAGTCTTATTGCAGCGGTTGGTATGCGTACCCCTGGGGGTACTTGAAGGTATTCCAAGGGGTACGTGAGATTTTTTAAAAATAGAAAAAATTCCAAAATCCTTCAAAAATATATTTATTGAATACTACTTCAACAAAATATGAATGTAAGTTCATAAACTGTGAAAAGAAATGCAACAATGCAATATTCAGTGTTAACAGCTAGATTTTTTTGTGGACATGTTTCATAAATATTGATGTTAAAGATTTCTTTTTTTGTGAAGAAATGTTTAGAATGAAGTTCATGAATCCAGATGGATCTCTATTACAATCCCCAAAGAGGGCACTTTAAGTTGATGATTACTTCTATGTGTAGAAATCTTTATTTATAATTGAATTACTTGTTTATTTTTCAACAAGTTTTTTGTTATTTTTATATCTTTTTTTCCCCAAATAGTTCAAGAAAGACCACAACAAATTAGCAACATTTTGCACTGTTATACAATTTAATAAATCAGAAACTGATGACATAGTGCTGTATTTTACTATTTTATCCCTTTTTTTCAACCACAATGCTTTGCTCTGATTAGGAAGTACTTGAATTAAAATTATGTTCACAGGGGGTACATCACTGAAAAAAGGTTGAGAACTACTGCCTTATTGGACCAAATATAAAAAACAAAAAAATCTGTCTGGAGCCACAAAAAAATAAAAGCCTTATAAAAGTGTTATAATGAAGGCAACACATGATGTGTCTATATTAGCTGTAATAGCCTACTATCAAAGGCTGACGCAAATCTTTGTGATATTGTACAAACCCTGTTTCCATATGAGTTGGGAAATTGTGTTAGATGTTAATATAAACGGAATACAATGAATTGCAAATCATTTTCAAGCCATATTCAGTTGAATATGCTACAAAGACAACATATTTGATGTTCAAACTGATAGACCTATTTTTTGTTGCAAATAATCATTAACTTTAGAATTTTATGCGAGAAACACGTGACAAAGAAGTTGGGAAAGGTGGCAATGAATACTGATAAAGTTGAGGAATGCTCATCAAACACTTATTTGGAACATCCCACAGGTGTGCAGGCTAATTGGGAACAGGTGGGTGCCATGATTGGGTATAAAAACAGCTTCCCAAAAAATGCTCAGTCTTTCACAAGAAAGGATGGGGCGAGGTACACCCCTTTGTCCACAACTGTGTGAGCAAATAGTCAAACAGTTTAAGAACAATGTTTCTCAAAATGCAATTGCAAGAAATTTAGGGATTTCCACATCTACGGTCCATAATGTCATCAAAAGGTTCAGAGATTCTGAAGAAATCACTCAACGTAAGCGGCATGGCCGGAAACCAACATTGAATGACTGTGACCTTCAATCCCTCAGACGGCACTGTTTAAACAACCGACATCAATCTCTAAAGGATATCACCACATGGGCTCAGGAACACTTCAGAAAACCACTGTCACGAAATACAGTTCGTCGCTACATCTGTAAGTGCAAGTTAAAGCTCTACTAAAGTTAAAGCTCGACGGCGTGGCGCAGTGGGAGAGTGGCCGTGCGCAACCCGAGGGTCCCTGGTTCAAATCCCACCTAGTACCAACCTCGTCACGTCCGTTGTGTCCTGAGCAAGACACTTAACCCTTGCTCCTGATGGGTGCTGGTTGGCGCCTTGCATGGCAGCTCCCTCCATCAGTGTGTGAATGTGTGTGTGAATGGGTAAATGTGGAAGTAATGTCAAAGCGCTTTGAGTACCTTGAAGGTAGAAAAGCGCTATACAAGTACAACCCATTTATCAACCCATTTTACTATGGAAAGCGAAAGCCATTTATCAACAACATCCAGAAACGCTGCCCGAGATCATCTAAGATGGACTGATGCAAAGTGGAAAAGTGTTCTATTGTCTGACGAGTCCACATTTCAAATTGTTTTTGAAAATATTCGACATTGTGTCATCCGGATCAAAAGGGAAGCTAACCATACAGACTGTTATTGACATAAAGTTGAAAAGCCAGCATCTGTGATGGTATGGGGGTGCATTAGTGCCCAAGGCATGGGTAACTTACACATCTGTGAAGGCACAATTAATGCTGAAAGGTACATACAGCTTTTGGAACAACATATGCTGCCATCTAAGCGCCGTCTTTTTCATGGACGCCCCTGCTTATTTCAGCAAGACAATGCCAAGCCACATACAGCACGTGTTACAACAGCGTGGCTTTGTAAAAAAAGAGTGCGGGTAGTTTCCTGGCCCGGGTGCAGTCCAGGCCTGTCTCCCATCAAAAATATGTGGCGCATTATGAAGCGTAAAATACGACAGCGGAGACTCCGGACTGTTGAACGACTGAAGCTCTACATAAAACAAGAATGGGAAAGAATTCCACTTTCAAAGCTTCAACAATTAGTTTCCTCAGTTCCCAAACGTATATTGATTGTTGTTAAACTAAATGTGATGTAACACAGTGGTGAACATGCCCTTTCCCAACTACTTTGGCACGTGTTGCAGCAAGAAAATTCAAAGTTAATTATTATTTGCAAAAAAAAAATAAAGTTTATGAGTTTGAACATCAAATATCGTGTCCTTGTAGTGCATTCAATTGAATATGGGTGGAAAAGGATTTGCAAATCATTGTATTCCGTTTATATTTACATCTAATACAAGCTCCCAAATCATATGGAAACAGGGTTTGTGCTAAAAAAAAGTAGTCTAGGCCTTTCCTCCTTTGAAAATGTGTTGCAACTTATGAAGCTAAAATTACCACGATGGAGACCCCGGACTGTTGAACAACTTAAGCGGCACATCAAGCAAAAATGGGAAATAATTCCACCTGAAACGCTTCAAAAGTTAAGCAAAAAATTATTTTGTTTCTCAGTTCGACATTAAATATCTTGTTTTTGCAGTCAATTCAATTGAATATAAGTTGAACAGGATTTGCAAATCATTGTATTCTGTTTTTATTTAGAATGTACGCAATATGACAACTTCACTGGTTTTGGCTTTTGTATCATTTGGACACAAAAATATACATTCCATGTACTGTTCGGATAGGTTTTATGAAACATTTTCCCTTATTATTCACGCAGTTTACTTTTTTGCAACTATCTAAAAAGATAACGCATCTTTTTCCCAACTTCCTAGGTGAAAAAGTCCCTCTGTGTGCTCATGCAGCACGGTACTTGCCTGTTCAGCCCAGGCCGCAAAGGACCCGGGAGCCCCGCCGAGTACCGCACCAGCTGCGATGTCATCCTGAAAATCCTGCGTTACCCGCGCTACATCTACACAGCCAAGACCCTGTACGGCGACACCGGGGAGCTCATTGTCGAGGAGCTGCTGCAGCGAGGTCACATGACCATGAGCAGCATTGTTAAAATAGTGGCGGATCGCCTCACACAGACAATGGAGGGTCAGTATCGCAGAATAGAAAGAGTAGTACAAATGTTCCACGTTACAATCAGCATCTATTGTCGTTGCCATAGATGGCCACAGCATGGACTACAATGAAGTAACGTCTGCCTTCTCCAAACTGGTGGAGACACATTTTCTTCAACGCTGCCCTCCGGTGGCAACCACAAAAAGCACGGACAGCGCAAATTCCGCCTCTGCGGCCGATACCCCCGTCACCATAGGCGCCCCCGCCCCAGAGAGCTTCCCCGACTGCTACAAGCTGCCGCAAGTGAAGCTCGTCGGACGAGGAAAGAGGCAGCTGGAGGACGCCGAGGAGCAAATTAATGCAAAGAAGGCCCGGATGGATACGGCGGTGAGTCTTAAAACCTAAAACTCTTATATGGCTTTTAGCACGTAATGATGCAACTACGCCCGTATATACAAACCCTGTTTCCATATGAGTTGGGAAATTGTATTAGATGTAAATATAAACGGAATACTATGATTTGCAAATCCTTTTCAACCCATATTCAGTTGAATGCACTACAAAGACAAGATATTTGATGTTCAAACTCATAAACTTCATTTTCATTTGCAAATAATAATTAACTTAGAATTTCATGGCTGCAACACGTGCCAAAGTAGTTGGGAAAGGGCATGTTCACCACTGTGTTACATCACCTTTTCTTTTAACAACACTCAATAAATGTTTGGGAACTGAGGAAACTAATTGAAGTTTTGAAAGTGGAATTCTTTCTCATTTTTGTTTTATGTAGAGCTTTAGTCGTTCAAGAGTCCGGGGTCTCCGCTGTCGTATTTTACGCTCCATAATGCGCCACACATTTTCGATGGGAGACAGGTCTGAACTGCAGGCGGGCCAGGAAAGTACCCGCACTCTTTTACTACGAAACCATGCTGTTGTAACATGTGGCTTGGCATTGTCTTGCTGAAATAAGCAGGGGCTTCCATGATAGCGTTGCTTGGATGACAACATATGTTGCTCCAAAACCTGTATGGACCATTCAGCATTAATGATGCCTTCACAGATGCGTAAGTTACCCATCTCCTGGGCACTAATACACCCCCATACCATCACAGATGCTGGCTTTTGAACTTTGCGCCTATAACAATCCGGATGGTTCTTTTCCTATTTGTTCCGGAGGACACAATGTCCACAGTTTCCAAAAAACATTTTTAAAATGTGGACTCGTCAGATCACGGAACACTTTTCCACTTTGTATCACTCCATCTTAGATGAGCTTGGGCCCGGCGAAGCAGTCAGCGTTTCTGGGTGTTGTAGATAAATGGCTTTCGCTTTGCATAGTAGAGTTTTAACTTGCACTTACAGATGTAGCGAACAACTGTAGTTACTGATAGTGGTTTTCTGAAGTGTTCCTGAGACCATGTGGAGATACCCTTTACACACTGATGTTGCTTTTTGATGTAGTACCGCCTGAGGGATCGAAGGTCTGTAATATCATCGCTTATGTGCAGTGATTTCTCCAGATTCTCTGAGCCATTTGATGATTGTACAGACCGTAGATGGTGAAATCCCTAAATTCGTAGCAATAGCTGGTTGAGAAATGTTTTTCTTAAACTGTTGGAAAATTTGCTCACGCATTTGTTCACAATGTTGTGACCCTCGCCCCATCCTTGTTTGTGAATGACTGAGCATTTCACGGAAGCTGCTTTTCTACCCAATCATGGTACCCACCTGTTCCCCATTAGCCTGTTCACCTGTGGGACGTTCCGAATAAGTGTTTGATGAGCATTCCTCAACTTTCTCTGTGTTTTTGGCCACATGTGCCAGCTTTTTTTTAACATGTTGCGAGCATCAATTTCCAAATGAGCTAATATTTGCAAAAAATAACAGTTTTCCTGTTCAAATATTAAGTGTCTTGTCTTTGCAGTCTGTTCAATTGAATATAAGTTGAAAAGGATTTGCAAATAATTATATTTTGTTTTTATTTACCATTTACACAATGTGTCAACTTCACTGGTTTTGGGATTTGTAATAACTTAGTGTTTTTAGCTAATAATAGCAATTTGGATAGGTAGAGTTAGTCATCATTGAATATATATTTAACATGACTGCAAAAAGATTTTTTTTTTCTTTTGTAAAACATCCATCCATCCATCTTCTTCCGCTTATCCGAGGTCGGGTCGCGGGGGCAACAGCCTAAACAGGGAAACCTAGACTTCCCTTTCCCCAGCCACTTCGTCTAGCTCTTCCCGGGGGATCCCGAGGCGTTCCCAGACCAGCCGGGAGACATAGTCTTCCCAACGTGTCCTGGGTCTTCCCCGTGGCCTCCTACCGATTGGACGTGCCCTAAACACCTCCCTAGGGAGGCGTTCGGGTGGCATCCTGACCAGATGCCAGAACCACCTCATCTGGCTCCTCTCCATGTGGAGGAGCAGCGGCTTTACTTTGAGTTCCTCCCGGATGACAGAGCTTCTCACCCTATCTCTAAGGGAGAGACCCGCCACCCGGCGGAGGAAACTCATTTGGGCCGCTTGTACCCGTGATCTTATCCTTTCGGTCATGACCCAAAGCTCATGACCATAGGTGAGGATGGGAACGTAGATCGACCGGTAAATTGAGAGCTTTGCCTTCCGGCTCAGCTCCTTCTTCACCACAACGGATCACTTGAACTCCTCCACTTGGGGCAGGGTCTCCTCCCCAACCCGGAGATGGCACAAAAAAACTGAAAAAACTAAGTATTTTTATTGTAAAATTAACTACTGTAAGATTAGGCTGGGTGATGTTTTTTTTTCTTCCAGAAGTGAAGTGAAGTGAATTATATTTATATAGCACTTTTCTCTAGTGACTCAAAGCGCTTTACATAGTGAAACCCAATATCTAAGTTACATTTAAACCAGTGTGGGTGGCACTGGGAGCAGGTGGGTAAAGTGTCTTGCCCAAGGACACAACGGCAGTGACTAGGATGGCGGAAGCGGGAATCGAACCTGCAACCCTCAAGTTGCCGGCACGGCCGCTCTACCAACCGAGCTATGCCGCCCCACTACTAGTAACTTTCCGGTAATTGCTTAAACCGTTTATTCCTGTAATAAAGATTCCGTACATGGCAATAATTCCTTTTAAAAAAATTGTTCAACCTGTGTTTGATAATATGCTCCTCCTGCGCTCCCCTCTGCGTGTGGTTCCAGACTCATGGTGATGAGGGCGTCTACTGGCAGGTGAATTTCGAGAGGTTCCATCTCCACTTCAGAGACCAGGCGATCATCGGTGCTGTGGCCAACAAACTAGACCAGGTCAGATGTCTTACCAATTCAATTAAATATGACAGTACAGTTGTTACAATCCACGGTGTTTTTGTCAACAACACTCATGAAGCTGTGTGTATACGATTTGTTCAGAGGGTACAGCACGCCTTCGCCAACGCTGACTTCTCTTATTTCGGATCAACATTTAATTCAAAGTGAATCTTATAACACGTCAAATAATTTCATCTCTAGTAATTACTATTGTTTACTCTAAAGCCAACAAGCTAACAAATAGTCATGTAGTTGCTCACTGGGTTGACAGAGTTTTTAAAGGATAAACAGTATTTACAGTGCATTCATTTATTTGCGGCGTCCTGCCACGTGTAAATTTGACCGTCACATACAGCTTTGGCGCCAAGTGGTCGCCCTCGCTGATAAACAAATTATGACGGGACTGTCTTTGAATGTACTGGTAGGTTCTTTGTTACAACTTCGTTGATGGCATCGTAATTTCTCTTCTTAAAGGGGAACATTATCACCAAACCTATGCAAGCGTCAATATATACCTTGATGGTGCAGAAAAAAGACCATGTATTTTTTTAACTGATTTCCGAACTCTAAATGGGTGAATTTTGGCAGATTAAACGCCTTTCTGTTTATCTCTCTTTTAGCGATGACATCAGAACGTGACGTCACCGAGGTAACACACCCGCCATTTTCATTTTCACATTACAAACACCGGGTCTCAGCTCTGTTATTTTCCGTTTTTTCGACTATTTTTTGGAACCTCGGAGACATCATGCCTCGTGGGTGTGTTGTCGGAGGGTGTAACAACACTAACAGGGAGGGATTCAAGTTGCACCACTGGCAAGAAATCTGCCGCCAGACCCCCATTGAATGTACCAGAGTGTCTTCACATTTGACCGGCGATGCTAAGACAGACATGGCACAGAGATGTATGGATAACCTGCAGATGCATTTGCAACCATTAAGTCAACAAAATCACAAAGGTGATTTTTGTTGATGTTGTTGACTTATGTGCTAATCAGACATATTTGGTCATAGCATGACTGCCAGCTAATCGATGCTGACATGCTATTTACGCTAGCTGTATGTACATTTGAAACTACATACCCACATTTAATGCGAAACAAACACTTACCAATCGACGGATTTAAGTTGCTCCAGTGTCACAAGATGCGAAAGTCCTGATCGTTTGGTCCGCACATTTTACCGGCGATGCTAATAAGGCAGCCATGCTATGGGCCACTTCATTAGGTACACCCACGCTATGGCCGAATAGCGTCAATAGCTATTCGCTCAATAGCTTCAATTTCTTCTTCAATTTCGTTTTCGCTATCTGCCTCCATACTCCGACCATCTGTTTCAATACATGCGTAATCTGTTGAATCGCTTAAGCCGCTGAAATCAGAGTCTGAATCCGAGCTAATGTCGCTATATCTTGCTGTGGTAACCGCCATGTTGTTTGTATTGGCAGCACTGTGTGACGTCACAGGGAAATGGATAGTGGTTTCGAAGATAGCAAAAATAAGGCACTTTAAAGCTTTATTTAGGGGTATTCCGGGACCGGTAACATTTTGAGAAAAACTTCAAAAAATACAATAAGCCACTGGGAACTGATTTTTATTGTTTTTAACCCTTTTGAAAATTGTGATAATGTTCCCCTTTAACCCACCTTTTTGTTTTTTATTTAATTAATTTATTCTGAACATTAAAAAACACAAATATAACATCCCCAATACAATATTGTCGTCTGGAAAAAATGTATGGTAACATTAGAAAGAAACAAATAGAAGGAAACATTGTTTGGTTCCGAAAAGGAGCAAGAAGAACTCTTATGTCACAAAAATAATACTCTAATTCTTCGTCAACACTATACAACAATATTTGCTATATAATTACATGGGGTGTAACGGTACGTGTATTTGTATTGAACCGTTTCGGTACGGGGGTTTCGGTTTGGTTCGGAGGTGTACCGAACGAGTTACACGCGCACATATTAAGTAACGCACCACACGTTGTGTAAACAATGCACACCGAGGCACCATGAATTGATTTACGTGGACCCCGACTTAAACAAGTTGAAAAACTTATTCGGGTGTTACCATTTAGTGGTCAATTGTACGGAATATGTACTGTACTGTGCAATCTACCAATAAAATACGTCCTCTTTTCCCCGAATATGTCCTCTTTTGCAGGGCTGTCCAGGTGGAGTTTCTTAAATGCCGCAAATGTCCGGCATTTTAAGTAAGGGTTGCGTGTATTTTCAATGTACGTTCAGGGTTAAGAAGGGGTTAAAAAATGTTTTTAAAAATTGTGTGCGCAGCAACATTGGTGAGGGAGGGGCAGAGACAGAGAGAGCGAGAGGCTCGCCAGGCTCTGCTTTTTACCCATAGATTTATCTGATTTTATTTTTTATTATCTATAGCAGGGGTGTGCCGCGGAGGCCATTTGCGGCCCACAGCTATGTTTTAAAGGCCCACGGCACATTCTAAAAATACTATTAAAATAAACAAAAACATAAACAAAAGTGAAATAAAAAGTTTAAAGGCTAAATGTAATTTAGAAAAAGTTGCAACGTTGACTAATAAAACAAAGCTGTTTATTTTTCTGTCAAACTGTCATTGCTCAAAACATAATATTGAATCAAAATCAATGTTATTATGAATTTTTGACCGATCCAAGTTTCCGATTACTTCACATCAAATATTCCACTAAGAAAAATATTTTTGGTTGAAGATTTAGCAAATTTGTTAAATAAATAACTCAAAAATATTAATGAACCGAACCGTGACCTCTGAACCGAGGTACGTACCGAACCAAAATTTTTGTGTACCGTTACACTCCTATAATTACAGGATACATATCCTATAATTCCATCCAGGAACGCTCACAATAATACTCAACATTTCATCAAATGGTATTTGTGTAAATACATTAGTTGGGCCATTTGAGGCCTGCAGTTCCAGTTTTGTTGGTTTGCAGCAACAAAAGGAGTAAAAAAAGAAGAAAAAAAAGACATAATGTAGTGAGAAAAATAAACATTTTGATACTATTTCATAACTAGGGCAGTGGTTCTCAATTGTTTTTCACCAAGTACAACCTCGGAAAACACTCGGCTCTCCAACTACCACCACAATGACCCACATTAAAATACAGTAGCGTAGTAGGCCTAAGTATTCATTAGAAACAAGGCAGAGGTATTTAACAAGTATATGTAATATTATTGGCCACTGTTACATTACACACAGTTCGAACAGTAACACCATTTTTGAGTGCAGGGAAATAAAACACTGTACTTGAATAATTAATCAAATCAAATTATTTAATTCAGTGGGTCTTTGTTGTACCACTAGATGGGAGTTTAGTTGGAGAAATACCATTCCGATATAAGCGAAAATAACATTGGATTATAACAAGCTAATATAGACTTAGTAAGTGTCCTTAACTGAACAATAAACACATTTGTCAATATAAACAAATACCAAATAATATTCAATACAGATATAAAGTCTTCAAGGCAGTGGTGTGTTTAAAAAGTATCCAGTAACAAACGTGTCCGCATCACTCAATTTAAGCCATCGTAACCCAAAGAGATTATTGTAGCTACTAAGTACTGCCAAAATTAAGACAGCAGAAGTCTATTTCAGAGGACTAACGATAAATAGGTAATTATTTTTCATTGTTCTGTTTAAGGATTTTTACTTGATCAAACCTTTTATAACATTTCAAAATAATAAAATGATGTATCTTTTGTTCTTATATATCGGATTGATATTGGTACGTGCCGATACTTTAGGCTACAATATCAGTGTTGCAAAGGAATATTAATGTCACCTGTAACGCAATGCTCACACAAAGTTATATATTTAAATAGATATAATGTCTGTTTTAACCTTTTTTTTGCACAATAAAAAATAAAAACATTTAGCGGTTTAGCTCGGTTGGTAGAGCGGCCGTGCCAGCAACTTCAGGGTTGCAGGTTCGATTCCCGCTTCCGCCATCCTAGTCAATGCCGTTGTGTCCTTGGGCAAGACACTTTACCCACCTGCTCCCAGTGCCACCCACACTGGTTTAAATGTAAAAAATAGATATTGGGTTTCACTATGTAAAGCGCTTTGAGTCACTAGAGAAAAGCGCTATATAAATATAATTCACAATATAATTCACTTATATTTATATTTTTTCCTGTTCTTTGAGCACCTTTCGTCCCTTCTGCTGCGTTCATTAGTATTACGTGTACGTGTGTCATTGCTATTTATGCAAATTAGAAAATTAGAAACTGAGAATGGAGGAAAAGCCACGTCAACAAACTGCTGTCAGTGTAAAAATACAGTCTAGAGAAAATGTGCAAGCATCGGCAATTTTTGCTGATATCGACAGCCGCTGATGCCGATGATGTGATGTCGACTCAAACGAGTACCATTGTATGCACGTTTTTGAATGGCGGGCGTGTGTGTCTTCCACCTCAGTCCAGCAGTGAGATAGTGAGGACCATGCTGAGGATGAGCGAGGTAACAACTTCGCCCACGGCCGCAAACACGAAGCCCCTCGCCGCCAACGAGATCTACAGGTCCTTGCCCGCCACTTATAACATCCCCAGACCCATTTTGGACCAGTACCTCACTCTGCTGGTGGATGACCCGGTACGACTTCATCATTTTATTATGTGTGGTTTAGACCAGCGTTTCTTAACCATTGTTGGGCCGTGAGCGCCTCCTAGTGGGCTGGCAAAAACATCTGTTTCACAGCTGTGGTTTGCAGTGGTTGTCTGTTGTAATACACTTTTCCACCTCTTGTGGCAGTAATGACAATATCAAACAGAAGAAATCTGAGCTAAAGTCCTAAGTTTCTTAAGCGCAAAAATGATGACTAAGGTAGTGAAATTGTATTTTTTTTTGCACTTTAGTTTAATTGACAGTTTAATTAAGAAACATATATTATTATTATTTATTCACATAATTAGAATGAATTTATTTTAGCACTGCGTAATTGTAAGTATCGTATTTTTAGTTGGAGCCGCACCAACTACATTTTGGAATAAATAATTCTTTATATATATTATCCACACGGGCTTCACGGTGGCAGAGGGGTTAGTGCGTCTGCCTCACAATACGAAGGTCCTGCAGTCCTGGGTTCAAATCCAGGCTCGGGATCTTTCTGTGTGGAGTTTGCATGTTCTCCCCGTGAATGTTGTGGGTTCCCTCCGGGTACTCCGGCTTCCTCCCACTTCCAAAGACATGCACCTGGGGATAGGTTGATTGGCAACACTAAATTGGCCCTAGTGTGTGAATGTTGTCTGTCTATCTGTGTTGGCCCTGCGATGAGGTAGCGACTTGTCCAGGGTGTACCCCGCCTTCCGCCCGATTGTAGCTGAGATAGGCGCCAGCGCCCCCCGCGACCCCGAAAGGGAATAAGCGGTAGAAAATGGATGGATGGATGCATATTATCCACACCAGACTAGTAGCCCAGTTCGTTGTGAAATTAGATATTTACGAATTTTATACATTTTTATTTACATACCATAATTGTTATTATTTTATGGTATGTAACAGTGCCAATATCACAGCAGTAGAACAGAAGTAAATTTTGTCTTTATTATTCCTATATGAGATGAATTGGGTGTACATCTTTTTTAATAAGGTTCAAAATGTTGATTAGAATGACCATAAACGTGCCATAAACGAGACATACCATGAATTGACTAACTTGGACCCCGACTTAAACAACGGGTGTTACCACTTAGTGGTCAATTGTACAGAATATGTACTGTACTGTGCAATCTACCAGAGGTGGGTGGTAATGAGCTACATTTACTCCGTTACATCTACTTGGGTAACTTTTGGGATAAATTGTACTTCTAAGAGTAGTTTTAATGCAACTTACTTTTACTTGAGTATTTTTATAGAGAAGAAACGCTACTTTTACGCCGCTCCATTTTTCTACATTCAGCTCGCTACTCGCTACTGATTTTTATCGATCTGTTAATGCACGCTTTGTTTGTTTTGGTTTGTCAGACAGACCTTCAAAGTAGGATCTATCACATGCCTGCGTTTCACCAATCAAATGCAGTCACTGGTGACGTTTGACTGCGTTTCACCAATCAAACAGAGCCAGGCGGTCACATGATTAACTGCACACTTTTTTTTTTATAAACCTTTATTTATAAATTTCAACATTTGCAAACAGTTGAAAATAATAAAGTAAGTAAAAAAACCAGTACAAAACCGAATGAAAACCGGACAAAACAGAGCCAGGGGGCTGTAAATTCAAAGTAACTAAAATGGAATGCAAAAAATATATATTTATATATATGTATATAAAATAAACAAAGTGCAAAGCCATAGGCTCACTCAATCTAAGTAAATACCTTAAATTTGGAACACAGCATCATTGTTTTCACAGCTTTTTGGTTGTTAGAGGCAGAGTGTTTTATTGTAGAGTTCTAAATATTTTTTAAAGCCACAAAAACAGTTCGGGTTTTCAGAAACTTACATTTATGAATATAAAACTTAGCCAATAGTATAATGAGGTTGCAAAGGTAAAATTCATTTTCAAATTTTTTTTCAATACAGTGTAAAACCAAATATATATTATTTAATATATATTATTATTTTAGTTGCTTAAGAGATATTCCTGGCTCTGAATTTGTTGCTATTTTTATGTTTTTGTGCATTACTTGTTGCCGTCATCATTAAACAAACAGGTTACTCATCAGTCACTCAGTACTTGAGTACTTTTTACACACCACACTTTTTACTTTTACTCAAGTAAATATTTGGGTGACAACCTTACTTTTACTTGAGTAATACATCTCTAAAGTAACAGTATTCTTACTTGAGTACAATTTCTG
Source organism: Nerophis ophidion (assembly GCF_033978795.1). Classification (NCBI taxonomy): domain Eukaryota; kingdom Metazoa; phylum Chordata; class Actinopteri; order Syngnathiformes; family Syngnathidae; genus Nerophis; species Nerophis ophidion. Next base: position 5,538,678 of record NC_084631.1, on the reverse strand, counting down.
GCTACTCTACCCACCTCTGCAATCTACAAATAAAAGTCTCAATCAATCCGAAAAATATTCTTCCTTGTACGTTGTAAACACTTTTGAGTTTGAATGGTTTCTTAAAGTGGATCATTTTAGTAAATTGTTTGATTTCTTTGCTTAATCCATCCCGTAATTTGGCTGTAAAAAAAGAAAAATCTGTAGATTAGCGGAACTTTGGTATAAACTGCATGGTTCAAATCTTGGGGAAAAAGGTAGCAGCTTTAATCATTTTTTATAACTGCCTTCTTTTGCAGTATATTTGATTAGCATTTATTTTTGTAATCCGCCTGACCTAAACCCAGATGATAATGATAGAACTATTTGTGATTTACACATGCTAATTCAGTGTTAATGTTTGAGTCATAAAGTTTAAGAACCCCTGCTTTAAAACCGGGGCTCTTCACCTTTTTGGCATCGGGGCCCAACTTTCCACTACTGAAGGTCCCATTGAATTTTTTTACACTGAAATTAGAAACATCTTACTGTTACTTTCAATCGTATTCAATAGTTACCTATTTATTTAACACATACACCTTTGGCTAAGTTAGAATTTTTAAATAAATTACTATGAAAACTATTTTAAATACTATGTTTTGCTAAAACAAAACAAAAATATTAATAGGTTTCTAACCTAAACCGTCAAAAAAATTAAAGTGAAAATGAAAATACCGCTTCACCATTTAAGTCATAAATTTTGCGCTGAAGAAACTTCTCCTTGACTTTAGCGCCAGACTTCTTCTGTTTGATTTTGTCATCACTGCCACACGTGGTGAAAAAGTGTATTACAACTGAGTATCTGCTGCGGCCCATACGGAACACAGCTGAGAAAAATTTATTTTTTGGCGGACCTATGGTTGAGAAACACTGCTTTAAACCACATTACATATTTTTGAATATTATAAATTAACATTATTGTTTGCTTTTTAGATGGAGTTTGTGGGCAAGGCTGGCGAGAGTGGAGGCGGGATGTTTGTCGTCAGTATCTTTTTTGTGTTAATTAACACTGAGTTCTTTATTGATGAAACACAAATGGCCTCATCTTCAGCTGGTTTGCAGATGGCAGTAATGTATCAATTAAGTTGTGTTGGCTCGTCAGTTCAGTCTTTGCTGATACAAGGCTTTTGTTGCGCCCTAAAAAGTGTTCATACTGTATTCATATCGTACTAATTACACACCAGCTGTTTGATTTTCAAATGCATCTTACTTGTAGTTTTTATGATTATTTTTGGAAGGTTTTGAAATCGCCATGTAAAATCACTAATGCTAATCAGTAGTATGTCAATGGCAAAGCCAATGTATATTTGCATCAAGCTAGGGCAGTTTTTGAAAAGCCGAGCCTTACCTAACTTACGTCGGAGCATTTTTCGAGTCAATTTCTTTGTTGGAAAGGAAAATTGCAACATCACCGAGAGGTAGTTTGGCATAGTCCGCTCTCAGTGCTGCTGGAGTGATCGCCAAGTGCCGAAGTGCAAAGAACTCCGACTGAGTGACATCACTCACAACCCAGGTGCCGTAACATGGCACCATTAGATTTTACCAGGGATTGTCAGGGTCCGGTCGCTGCCAAAAAAGTACCGGATTCGGTACTCAGCCCTAATCCAAATGCATGAATTCGCTGCCGGGTTGTGATGGTCCACCGCGTCAGTGAGCTAAAAATAGTTCCCGTGGTTTTTATTCTACACTGCGTGTTAGGGATTACAGTGGGGCAAAAAAGTATTTAGTCAGCCAGCGATTGTGCAAGTTCTCCAACTTAAAATGATGACAGAGGTCTGTAATTTTCATCATAGGTACACTTCAACTGTGAGAGACAGAATGTGGAAAAAAATACAGGAATTCACATTGAAGGAATTTTTAAGAATTTATTTGTAAATTATGGTGGAAAAAAAGTATTTGGTCAACCATTCAAAGCTCTCACTGATGGAAGGAGGTTTTGGCTCAAAATCTCACGATACATGGCCCCATTCATTCTTTCCTTAACACGGATCAATCGTCCTGTCCCCTTAGCAGAAAAACAGCCCCAAAGCATGATGTTTCCACCCCCATGCTTCACAGTAGGTATGGTGTTCTTGGGATGCAACTCAGTATTCTTCTTCCACCAAACACGACCAGTTGAGTTTATACCAAAAAGTTATATTTTGGTTTCATCTGACCACATGACATTCTCCCAATCCTCTGCTGTATCATCCATGTATCCATTTTGGTATAAACTCAACTCGTCGTGTTTGGAGGAAAAAGAATACTGAGTTGCATCCCAAGAACACCATACCTACTGTGAAGCATGGGGGTGGAAACATCGTGCTTTGGGGCTGTTTTTCTGTTAAGGGGACAGGACGATTGATCCGTGTTAAGGAAAGAATGAATGGGGCCATGTATTGTGAGATTTTGAGCCAAAACCTCCTTCCATCAGTGAGAGCTTTGAATGGTTGACCAAATACTTATTTTCCAGCATAATTTACAAATAAATTCTTTAAAATTCCTACAATGTGAATTCCTGGATTTGTTTTTTCACATTCTGTCTCTCATAGTTGAAGTGTACCTATGATGAAAATTACAGACCTCTGTCATCATTTTAAGTGGGAGAACTTGCACAATCGCTGGCTGACTAAATACTTTTTTGCCCCACTGTATATATAGATATGTCCTGTTAGTCCAACAACATTGTACACAGTTTGGAGAACTTAACATAATTGTGGGGTTAAATGAGTGTTTCCATGGCCACAGCCTGCACCAGTTATCAATTGTACACCCAGTTTTAGTAGATCACAGGCAACACGGCTATTAATGCTACGCGCTATTTTATAGTTTGCACATGCTGTTTAGCGTCTGGTATTGGATGAAAATAAGGATTATTTTCCTGATGGTTGTGTCAGACTTGCACCAAGCGCTGGCCAATCTAGCGCGGGCCACTGTGGAGTCTGCTGTACAAGAGAGGTGAGCTCCTGCTGTCATCCTTCTACACCAGTAAAACTCATGTCATGAACTTTATTTTTATTTTTCAGGTTTGGGTCACGATCCGCTCGCATATTTCGTCTGCTGCTGAAGAAGCGACACCTGGAACAGAAGCAGGTGGAAGATTTTGCTATGATTCCAGCCAAGGAGGCTAAAGACATGCTCTACACGCTTCTCTCACACAACCTGGTCCAGCTGCAGGTACCAACTTGAAGATGTCCTCTATAGCAAGGTTTTTCCAACTTTTTTCCCACCAGGGACCGGTTTAATGTATGCATTATTCTACGTGTGGCAGATATAAACAGCAAAAAGTTAGCCTTTGGCTACAATCTGGCACATAAACTTTTTATATGTCCATTAATGTGCATTGTTCCATGTACTATAACAAATGAGTTTTAATACCCATCTATTAACAAGCTTATTGTTGTGTTTAGTGGGATAGGCAAAAGTTAAGTCAGAGAAAATGCGGTATTTATATATTAAAGGCCTACTGAAATGAGATTTTCTTATTTAAACGGGGATAGCAGGTCCATTCTATGTGTCATACTTGATCATTTCGCGATATTGCTATATTTTTGCTGAAAGGATTTAGTAGAGAACATAGACAATAAAGTTTGCAACTTTTGGTCGCTAATAAAAAAGCCTTGCCTGTACCGGAAGTAGCAGACGATGTGCGCGTGACGTCACGGGTTGTAGGGCTCCTCATCCTCACATTGTTTATAATGTGAGCCTCAAGCAGCGAGAGCTATTCGGACCGAGAAAGCGACAATTTCCCCATTAATTTCAGCAATGATGAAAGATTCATGGATGAGGAAATTTAGAGTGTGGGACTAGGAGGGAAAAAAAGGCGAATGCAGTGAGAGCGATTCAGATGTTTTTAGACACATTTACTAGGATAATTCTGGGAAATCCCTTATCTGCCTATTGTGTTGATAGTGTTTTAGTGAGTTAAATAGTACCTGATAGTCGGAGGGGTGTGCCCACGGCTGTGTTGACGGGTGTGTTGAGGGAAGTCACAAAGCTGCAGCAGGACAGAAGCTCCGCTGATCTCCGGTAAGAGGCGACTTATTACCACAATTTTCTCACCAAAAACTGCCGGTTGACATGTAGTCGGGATCCATGTTCGCTTGACCGCTCTGATCCATAGTAAAGCTTCACCTCCGGTAACTTTAAACAAGGAAATACCGTGTGTTTGTGTTTCTAAAGGCTGAAAGCTTACCACCTCAATCTTAGAACTTTGACTTCTCCATTATTAATTGAACAAATTGCAAAAGATTCAGCAACACAGATGTCCGAAATATTGTGTAATCGCGCGATGAAAAGAGACTACTTTTAGCCGTAAGTGGTGCTGGGCTAATATGTCCCCTCCAACCAATAACGTCACAAACACGCGTCATCATTCCGCGACGTTTTCAACACGACACTTCGCGCGAAATTTAAAATTGCAATTTAGTAAACTAAAGCGGCCGTATTGGCATGTGTTGCAATGTTAATATTTCATCATTGATATATAAACTATCAGACTGCGTGGTCGCTAGTAGTGGCTTTCAGTAGGCCTTTATAATGATTTGTTTCTGCCCGGTCCGGTAGCAAATGCATCATGGACCAATATTTTGATACCAGTACCAAAATGTATTTCGATACTTTTCGGTACTTTTTTAAATAAAGGGCACCACAAAAAATTGCATTCTTGGCTTTATTTTAACACAACATCTTACAGTACTTTTAACTTATGTTTCTTATTGCATGTGTGTCCTTAAATAAAATAGTAAACATACAAAACAACTTGTCTTTTATTAGTAAGTAAACAAACTAAGGCTCCTAATTTAGCTGCTGACATATGCAGTAACATATTGTGTCATTTATCGTTCTATTATTTTGTCAACATTATTAAGGACAAGTTGTAGAAAATGAATTATTAATCTACTTGTTCATTTACTGTTAATATCTGCTTACTTTCTCTTTTAACATGTTCTATCTACACTTCTGTTGAAATGTAATAATCACTTATTATCATACTTGCCAACCTGAGACCTCCGATTTCGGGAGGTGGGGGTTGGGGATGAGGTCGTGTTTAAGGGGGGAGGAGTATATTTACAGCTATCCATCCATCCATTTCCTACCGCTTATTCCCTTTGGGGTCGCGGGGGGCGCTGGTGCCTATCTCAGCTACAATCGGGCGGAAGGCGGGGTACACCCTAGACAAGTCGCCACCTCATCGCACTATGTGTACAAATCTTTATTTATAATCAAATCACTTGTTTATTTTTCAACAAGTTTTTACTTATTTTTATATCTTTTTTTCAAAATAGTTCGAGAAAGACCACTACAAATGAGCAATATTTTGCACTATTATACAATGTAATAAATCAGAAACTGATGACATAGTGCTGTATTTTACTTTTTTATCTTTTTTTTTATCAACCAAAAATACTTTCCTCTGATTAGGGGGTACTTGAATTTAAAAAATGTTCACAAGGGGTACATCACTGAAAAAAAGTTGAGAACCACTGCTCTAAAAGCCGTAGATGTTTTTGTCACATATGCATCCACAGTAGATGGCAGTATTGTCCTGTTTAAGAGTGTCACAACATTGTTGTTTACGGAAGACGAACTGCTTTACGGTAGACGAAAACGTGACTGCTGTTGTTGTGTGTTGTTGTCGCGCTGGGAGGACGTTGATGAACCCAGAAACCAAGAACTCGCCCTCGATCATTCTACAGTTATAACGTCATTGGGCTGGCACTCTGTTTATATTGTGGGAAAGCGAACCTGAAAACAGGCTGTCGAAACGTCACTCGGGTCCGCATGGAGCTGGAGGGGGCGTGGCCTCCAGCTCCGCCTGAATTTCGGGAGATTTTCGGGAGAAAATTTGTCCCGGGAGGTTTTCGGGAGAGGCGCTGAGTTTCGGGAGTCTCCCTGAAAATCCAGGAGGGTTGGCAAGTATGCGTATTCTTCTGTTGTTTGGATACTTTACATTAGTTTTGGATGATACCACAAATTTGGGTATCAATCTGATACCAAGTTGTTACAGGATCATACATTGGTCACATTCAAAGTACTCATGTGTCCAGGGACATATTTCCTGAATTTATAAACATAATATAAATTAAAACAGAAAACCAAAAAAAGATTTTGCGGTGCTAAAAAAATATCGATATCATAGTATCAACTAGATATGTTCCTGTTCTCATTACAGTGGATGTCAGGTGTAGATTCACCAATGATGTTTGTTTACATTTTGACGCCGGTGAGCTACGGTGTGTAGTGAAGCATGTTTAGCTATTCCTCGTCCTGCAGGGATGATACTTGTAAGAAACTTACTTTATTTGTCGCCATGGAGGTGAGGATTAGTGATTTAGAAGTAGCTAAAACACTGCAGACTGCGGCTGGACTTTAGCTGCTAGCTAGCTAGCCATGTCTTAAAGCACCACTTCCTGAGGACGTTATAACTCTTCCTGAGTGTTATAACTCACCTTTATCGTTAGTTTTTAAGCCAAAATGTGTCCGTTCTTCCTTTTCTGTCTACACACTGCTTCTGCTTGTAAGTACTCTGTGATTTTGCGTTGCCGAACATGCTCGTCTGCTCGTAAAACCAGCAGTGTCACAACTTGACGACGAAGCACCATCATGCCCGTAAAAAAAAGGGGAGTGAGTAAAAGGGGTGGTGGCGTAGTGGTACTTTTTAGAGGCGGTGTAGTACCGAATATGATTCATTAGTATCGCGGTTCTACACTAATACCGGTACACCGTACAACCCTAGTCCGAATGTATTTGTGATGTGCCGCCACAAATATATGACTACGAAGCACATGGTTCATTCTGATGTAAGAGATCTGTTTTGTCCGCAGGAAATCCCCAAAACTCCAGACTTTGCACCCTCTCGTACCTTCTATCTTTACACGGTCAACCAACTGTCCACTGCAAGGATGTTGCTCCAGAACTGCTACAAGGTAAAAAGGCATTTAGCTTCATTATAGCATAATTCTGTCTTTTTGTCCTAAGAAAGGCTTTGATTGTGCAGACGGTGGCCAACCTCATAGAGAGACGATTATTTGAGACGACGAATAGCAAGTGAGTGCGTTGTGAGCAGGGATTTTGTGCCCTCTGAAGACTGTCTATAAAGGCTCTTTTTTTTTCTTCAATAATTGTCAGGCGTCTGCTGGAGAAGTCCCAGCGCATTGAGGCCATCATGGCCTCCCTGCAGGCCAGCGGGGCGGAGCCGGAACAGTTGACAGAGGTGGAGGAGATGATCACCGCTTCAGAGAAGCAACAACTGGAGTCTTTGCGGCTTCACGGCAACAAGTATGACGAGTTAGCGGTTCTAGCTTCCAACAGACCCTCCAGGAATGTTGCGACTGCACCGATTATCGCAAATGTAACCAATCCCTTCAAACCATTGAAATTTGGTCCATTCCTTGTAACTTCATATTTTGGCCAATCGTCAATTTCATCAACAGAATTAGTGTTTTAGCAGTGCTTAAACATGCAGATTAAAGGGGAACATTATCACCAAACCTATGCAAGCGTCAATATATACCTTGATGTTGCAGAAAAAAGACCATGTATTTTTTTAACCGATTTCCGAACTCTAAATGGGTGAATTTTGGCAAATTAAACGCCTTTCTGTTTATCGGTCTTTTAGCGATGATGTCAGAACGTGACGTCACCGAGGTAACACATTACAAACACCGGGTCTCAGCTCTGTTATTTTCCGTTTTTTCGACTATTTTTTGGAACCTTGGAGACATCACGCCTCGTCGGTGTGTTGTCGGAGGGTGTAACAACACTAACAGGGAGGGATTCAAGTTGCACCACTGGCAAGAAATCTGCCGCCAGACCCCCATTGAATGTACCAGAGTGTCTTCACATTTGACCGGCGATGCTAAGACAGACATGGCACATAGATGTATGGATAACCTGCAGATGCATTTGCAACCATTAAGTCAACGAAATCACAAAGGTGAGTTTTGTTGATGTTGTTGACTTATGTGCTAATCAGACATATTTGGTCACGGCATGACTGCCAGCTAATCGATGCTAACATGCTATGCTAATCGATGCTAACATGCTATTTACGCTAGCTGTATGAACATTTGGAACTAGATACCCACATTTAATGCGAAACAAACACTTACCAATCAACGGATTTAAGTTGCTCCAGTGTCATAAGATGCGAAAGTCCTGATCGTTTGGTCCGCACATTTTACCGGCAATGCTAATAAGGCAGCCATGCTATGGGCCACTTCATTAGGTACACCCACGCTATGGCTGAATAGCGTCAATAGCTATTCGCTCAATAGCTTCAATTTCTTCTTCAATTTCGTTTTCGCTATCTGCCTCCATACTCCGACCATCTGTTTCAATACATGCGTAATCTGTTGAATCGCTTAAGCCGCTGAAATCCGAGTCTGAATCCGAGCTAATGTCGCTATATCTTGCTGTGGTAACCGCCATGTTGTTTGTATTGGCAGCACTGTATGACGTCACAGGGAAATGGATAGTGGTTTCGAAGATAGCGAAAATAAGGCACTTTAAAGCTTTATTTAGGGATATTCCGGGACCGGTAAAATTTTGAAAAAAAAATAAAAAAAATACAACAAGCCACTGGGAACTGATTTTTATTGTTTTTAACCCTTTTGAAATTGTGATAATGTTCCCGTTTAACTGTATAAGCAAAACTTATTGTGTAGGCCTGGGTCGTCCAAAGTGCGGCCCGCAGCTAATCGTTTACCGGCCCGCCAAACATTCTGCAAAAATTGCAAAATTGATAGTATTGCAAAAATAAAAAAAACATTCAAAAAAAGTGGAATGAGTTGAAATCTATTGAGAAAAAATGGCAATGTTGACACAAAGCTGCCATGTCGGCAGTTTTTTTTTTCCCTTTTGTCTTTATTTTCTTTTTTTCCCATTGCTCAAAAAAAAAAAAGGACAAAAAAATCAATGATATAATGAATTATTACTTAAAAATTATCACTTTGAAATGTTTTATGTGGAAAAAATATTGCATATGTTGTGTGGTTGCCATATAAAAACATCAAAGTTTTGACAAAAGAGCATAAAACAAAAAAAATTATAGTTCAAACGTAAAATCGACAGATATATCGGAAGTTGATCTACAAATTTAAGTGTTAAAAGTAAAAAAAAAACAACTAATAAAAATGCATCACTTTATGAGTGGGGAACCTTTCAGATCTCAAATATATTTAGTAGGATTTTATTCAACTTTTCACTGTGATTACTCAAAAATATTAAATAATTAAAATCAATGGTGTCCTGCATTATTGAGCTTTGAGGGCTTTAATTGCTAAATAAATAAAGTAACTCTCCTGAAGGAATCAATAAAGTACTATCCATCTAAATACTGCATGTTTCAGTTTTACTATAAAAACAAAGTTGTCTTTGACAGAAAAGGCATAAAACCTTATTTGTTTTACTTTATATCAACCTCAAGTTGATATAGAGATTGAGATTTTCCAATGGCACCCTGGTCGATATTTTCATTTAACAGTACCTTGTTAGCACTTTCTGAATCCACTTCCTGTCGTTCCCCCAGGTTGGACTCAGCGGAGACCCAAGTGGACGAAACCATCTTCCTGCTTGAATCTTACATCCAGGCCACCGTCTCATCCTCAAACTGAGTAAGACTCTACCTGTCCGAAAGTACTTAGACCTTGTGCATCAGCAATGCCGAACGTGGCTCTTTTGAGTTATATTAAATCTAATCAGAATTTTGTTTATTTCCTGAAAATTCATTTGGATTGAAAAATCATCACTGGGTGTTATGGATGAAAACTGTAACACAATATAAGTGTTTTATTTCGGTCGAAATGGATAATTACCCATATGTTTTATGGGTAATACTTTAGTATGGGGAACATATTCTAATTATCAAAGACTTCATTTACTTATTTGGACTCTAGGGGGTGTTGGGGGCTCGTCCGAAATTTGGTACCCCACTCCTAGTACCAAATTTGTTGTGTTTTGGACCTGTTCTTCCTTCGGTCAACGCCCCCAGGTTTTTTTATGACACATAAGCTGGTTTTGAATCAATCAGAGACAGAATTTGCTCATTTTGATATTTTATATCCAGAGCGCCTTGGGAGATCAATCTAGATACAACATTTCAAAGGCACGGTCCAAATTGATCTCATTCTAAAATGGCAGTTTCTCCTTCCTCACTCACTCTCACCCGCCCCTCTTCTTCTCCTCCCTACCTCGGACAGTTGAGATAACAGATTGTTATGGCTTCATTCCAACATTCCAAATTCAAGGTCTATGTAAAATGCTCACACTTTAGCTGTTCTACAATCTGACTAGGAAATAAAAAGACAACAAATCCAACAGGGAACATGGTGCTTGATTTTATACACCTGTCATCATTTGGATGGGTGGCCAAATACTTTTGGCAATGTAGTTTATGTTGATGTGGTTTTTGTTGCCCTGCCCTACATACCATAACATTACTGCTTCACTCTGACCCGTTTAAGTCGACGCCCCTCAAACCTAGACTACGTTTACACAGTGGTCCAAATTTGATTTTTTCCATCTGACTGTTTAGGTTGCAAGTCAAATGTGATCTTTATCAGACTCCAGTATTAAGGTGCACAGGCCCCAATTTGGCCTCGATGTCACTCGTATGTGCAGTTCTATAAAGTCAAAACAAAGAAGGTTGACCGGATTCAAGGAGGTCACTACTACTACTCAGTGGTGATCACAATTAAACACAAAAGTCATTTTCAATATACTCACCCCTAGATATCTAGAAATATTCATATTCTCTTCATGTCATATTATGCTCCTTCCAGTCCTGTTGTTTTTAGTTGAGAGTTTTTATCCAATCAGAATTCAGCTAGCTTATGTTGTCATGCTCTACCAAATCTGCCCGGAGGCCTTCAGAATCAACAATGAGGGCATCAAAACTATGAATGAACACATGTGGAGTTATGTACTTAACAAAAAAAAAGGGAAATAACTGAAAACATGTTTAATATTGTAGTGTTTACAAAATAGCCACCCTTTGCTCTGATTATTGTTTTGCACACTCTTGGCATTCTCTTAATGAGCTGCAAGAGTTAGCCACCTGAAATGGTTTTCACTTCACAGGTGTCATAGTTTTGATGCCTTCAGTGGCAATACTACTATGTAAATTAAATAGTCATGAAAATAAAGAAAAGGGTTTGAGAAGGTTTGTCCAAACTTTTGACCTGTACTGCATATATATATATATATATATATATATATATATATATATATATATATATATATATATGTGTGTGTGTGTGTATGTATATACTGTATGTATTCGGGTTGTACCAAAGGTATACCGGTATTAATATGATACCTCAATACTAATTAATCATTTTCGGTACGATACCAGCACCCCCCGCGTGGATGGTAGCCATCCACAAGCTTCTGGTTTAATGTTGGACCACTCCTCTTGACAAAATTGATGCAGTTCAGCTAAATTTGTTGGTTTTCTGACATGGACTTGTTTCTTCAGCATTGTCCACACGTTTAAGTCAGGACTTTGGGAAGGCCATTCTAAAACCTTAATTCTTGCATGATTTAGCCATTCCTTTACCACTATTGACATGTGTTTGGGGTCATTGTCCTGTTTGAACACCCAACTGCACCCAAGACCCAACCTCCAGGCTGATGATTTTAGGTTGTCCTGAAGAATTTGGAGGTAATCCTCCTTTTTCATTGTTCCATTTACTCTCTGTAAAGCACCAGTTCCATTGGCAGCAAAACAGGCCCAAAGCATAATACTACCACCACCATGCTTGACGGTAGGCATGGTGTTCATGGGATTAAACGTCTCACCTTTTCTCCTCCAAACATATTGCTGGGTATTGTGGCAAAACAGCTCATTTTTTTGTCTCATCTGACATCACGTGGACACAGATAAGACCTTCTGGAGGAAAGTTTATTGAAATTTATTTTTTAAACTTGGGACTAATCCGGCCTGCGGGCCGTAGTTTGGTGACCAATGTGTTAGAGCAGGGGTCCCCAAAGTTTTTGACTTGGGGGCCGTTTTTTTCATATATATATATATATATATATATATATATATATATATATAGTGCGATGATGTCACGTTATCAATGGGAAAATGCATTTTTAGACAATATGATTTGCCTGAGCGGCTAGAAGACAGAGTAACTAGCGGTACAAAATGGATTAGAAAGGACAGATTAAAAAAATTAATAATTGAAAAAAAAAAAAAAACTTTTGTCAGGTTCAAACACTGATGACATCTATTAAACAAGACAAAAGGCAAAGAATCAAACAGAGACAGAATTAAATTTGGACTCAGATCTGAGGAAAGACGTGGCCGCTGTACTCTGTACAGTCCTGCACCACGCTCTGCCCCAATATCGTACTCCACATTTATTTGACTTTCTCCCCCCTCCTTCCCACAGCTGCTTCCTCAGGGAAGTGGGTCGTAAACAGCGTTGCCTTCGGTTACCGAACAGTTTGAAGAGATTTTGTCAAATAGTTCAAAAAGAGTTCCATAAAATAGTTCAAAGAGAGTCCCATAAAATAGTTGAAAGAGAGTCCCATAAAATAGTTGAAAATGAGTTCCATAAAATAGTTCAAAGAGAGTTCCATAAAATACTTCAAAAAGAGTTCGTAAAATACTTCAAAAAGAGTTCTTCTGGAATCTGTCTGCTTGAAAGTCCCAGTGTCTTCTTGTCAGGAAGAAAATGTAATACCTTTTTTTTTTTCTTGGGATTTCCCTTTGGCCGGATTTTGGACGCTAGTTTGGGACGCCTGATTTAAATATTTATCAAATATAAACATCCATCCCTTTTCTACCGCTTGTCACTTTCAGGGTGCGGGGGGGGTACTAGAGCAGCTGAGATTGGCAAATGTTAACATTGGAAGTCAAATAAATGTGTAAGTAGTTTAAATTATTTGGCTTTATATTTTTATGCAGTTTAATAACACTTCATGGAAATCGGTGGTGTTTCTCAAACCAAGCGACAAATCCTTTTTTTTTTTTACCAGTTTGATTTTATTTTAGCACAAAGTTGGACAAATCTGACAGGCGGTGATGGTTTGAAATGTGAAACTGTGAGCATATTAAATAGAGCAAATGCGCTTTAATACAATACCAAATAAAAAAAAGACTATTTACATAATATCTCCCAACCCTGGAAGTAGTGGGTAGTGCATTCCTGTTGGAGCCCCGATGGGCGTGGTCTCCGGGCCTGGACGTGGGCTCGCAAAAATCCACCTCAGTCCTCGTGGTTCTCGTCGTCTCTGTGTTTGCGTGCGAAGAAGCCGAGCTGAGGGAAATAGACAACCGGTCACACTCTGAACTTTGACTTCTTGAACTTGAAGAGAGGAGCTCAAATACCTTCCACAGGATGAAGATGATGAGGGCCAGCAGCAGCAGACCACCGATGATGCTGCCGATCAGAATCCACAGTGAGATGGGAATGGCTCTTCCCTTCAGGACCTCCAGTACAGTCTAAGGACAGGGAGACATGTTAGACCAGGCGTGTCCATTTGTGGCCCCCAGCTAATTTGTTAATGGCACCGGGCCCATTCGAAAAAATACTATAATAAAAATGTAAAACATTAAAGAGTGTAATAAAAGAGTAAACAGTGACATGTAACAAGAAAAAGTTGCAATGCGGACTGTTATTGAGCTGATGAAGGCTCCGATTACTTCACTAAAACAATTTCACTATCAAATATTTTGGGGGGCTAATATTGCATATTTTGTGCCAAACAAAGTTTTCTTTCACAAAAAGGGCATCAAACAAAATAATATGAAAAAAATTATAAAATCTTATAATCAAGAGATCTACAGACTTCAGCGTTAAAAGTAAAAACATATAAATATACATTTGGCTTATTTTCAACATTTATTCCTTTTTTTATTGTCATTAATTATTGACTTATTCAGGGTTCCAATTACTTCACGTCAAATATTCCAGACACGCTACCAAACGAGCTAGCTCGTTTGGTAGCGTGGCCGTGCCAGCAACTTGAGGGTTGCAGGTTCGATTCCCACTTCCATCCTAGTCACTGCCGTTGTGTCCTTGGGCAAGACAAGACACTTTACCCACCTGCTCCCAGTGCCACCCACACTGGTTTATATGTAACTTAGATATTGGGTTTCACTATGTAAAGCGCTTTGAGTCACTCGAGAAAAGCGCTATATAAATATAATTCACTTCACACTTCACTTCAGCGTTAAAAGTAAAAAACCATAACTATACATTTGGCTTATTTTCAACATTTATTCCTTTTTTTTATTGTTATAAATTATTGACTTATTCAGGGTTCCAATTATTTCACGTCAAATATTCCAGACACTCTACCAAACGAGCTATGGGGCGGCATAGCTCGTTTGGTAGCGTGGCCGTGCCAGCAACTTGAGGGATGCAGGTTCGATTCCCGCTTCCATCCTAGTCACTGCCGTTGTGTCCTTGGGCAAGACACTTTACCCACCTGCTCCCAGTGCCACCCACACTGCTTTAAATGTAACTTAGATATTGGGTTTCACTATGTAAAGCGCTTTGAGTCACTCGAGAAAAGCGCTATATAAATATAATTCACTTCACACTTCACTTCAGCGTTAAAAGTAAAAAAACATAAATATACATTTGGCTTATTTTCAACATTTATTCCTTGAGGGTTGCAGGTTCGATTCCCGCTTCCATCCTAGTCACTGCCGTTGTGTCCTTCGGCAAGACACTTTACCCACCTGCTCCCAGTGCCACCCACACTGGTTTAAATGTAACTTAGATATTGGGTTTCACTATGTAAAGCGCTTTGAGTCATTTGAGAAAAGCGCTATATAAATATAACTCACTTCACTTCACTATGTTCTGTTGACCTTTGGACTCTTTAAGTTCCAGTTTTTTCACTCCCTGTTTTGTCACCATGACAACCAATCAGTTCACCTGTCCTCACAACTCCCGCACCTGTTTTCAATCACCACATCACTATTTAAGCCTGTCATTTTCTGTTGGTCGTCCTGGCGTCACTGTGACCTTTTCTTGCTCTCATGCCTTGCCTTAGTTTCGTGCTTCATGCCATGCCGAGGAAGTTTTGTTTGATTTATGTTCATACTCAGTTTATACATTAGTTTTGTTCCTTAGCCCAAGTTGTGCCTCCGCTGTGAGCGCTTTTTGTTTGTATCTTTTTTTAGTTAAAATGAAATCATGTTTTTACTTTAACTCCACGTAGATATTGGGTTTCACTATGTAAAGCGCTTTGAGTCACTAGAGAAAAGCGCTATATAAATATAATTCACTTCACACTTCACTTCAGCGTTAAAAGTAAAAAACCATAAATATACATTTGGCTTATTTTCAACATTTATTCCTTTTTTTATTGTTATGAATTATTGACCTATTTAGGGTTCCAATTACTTCACGTCAAATATTCCACTTTGGGGGAAAATGTTGCATAGTTTGTGTGTTTGCCATATGAATAAGGGTTTTGACATAAAGGCCATAAACATCCATCCATCCATTTTCTACCGTGGGGCGGTATAGCTCGGTTGGTAGAGTGGCCATGCCAGCAACTTGAGGGTTGCAGGTTCGATTCCCGCTTCCGCCATCCTAGTCACTGCCGTTGTGTCCTTGGGCAAGACACTTTACCCACCTGCTCCCAGTGCCACCCACACTGCTTTAAATGTAACTTAGATATTGGGTTAAAGCGCTTTGAGTCACTCGAGAAAAGCGCTATATAAATATAATTCACTTCACACTTCACTTCAGCGTTAAAAGTAAAAAAACATAAATATACATTTGGCTTATTTTCAACATTTATTCCTTTTTTTATTGTTATGAATTATTGACCTATTTAGGGTTCCAATTACTTAATGTCAAATATTCCACTTTGAAATATTTTGGGGGAAAATGTTGCGTAGTTTGTGTGTTTGCCATATAAATAAGGGTTTTGACATAAAGGCCATAAACATCCATCCATCCATTTTCTACCGCTTATTCCCTTTTGGGGTGGCGGGGGGCGCTGGCGCCTATCTCAGCTACAATCGGGCAGAAGGCGGGGTACACCCTGGACAAGTCGCCACCTCATCGCAGGGCCAACACAGATAGACAGACAACATTCACACTCTAGGGCCAACAAAATAAAATAAAAAATGTTATAACAACAGACAGACCTGAAGTTGATCTTGAGATTCAAGCATTAAATGAAAAAAATAACTTATTTCTAACATTTTTATGACTGAGACCCTTCCGGACCAAACTTGAGGAAAGCCATAAAGGTAAAAAAAACAACTATTGTATTGCTTTTAAAAAGGGAAAATATCAAAATGCCCCCCGCATGCTTTGATTTTTCAGTCTGCGACCCTCAGTGAAAAAGTTTGGACACCCCTGTATCAGACGGCTGAGAACTGAATGGATGGAGGGCTTCGTACTGACCTCTCTCCACACTGTTCCTGTTCCCAGAGTGATGAGGTTGGTTTCTTGGGGTGCAATCTGATACGTGCTGATTATCCTTGCCGACTTATATTTGGCCTGCGGACAAAAAGGAGGAAAAACAAAAAAGTTGGATTGACTAAAAAGATGCTACTTCTTTCCTGCTTTTAATTCATCCATCCATCCATCCATTTTCTACCGCTTATTCCCTTTCGGGGTCGCGGGGGGCGCTGGCGCCTATCTCAGCTACAATCGGGCGGAAGGCGGGGTACACCCTGGACAAGTCGCCACCTCATCATAACGGTCATAATGTTTTGTATTCATCAAATACAAAACCCAAAACCAGTGAAGTTGGCACGTTGTGTAAATGGTAAATAAAAACAGAATACAATGATTTGCAAATTATTAATCAACTTATATTCAATTAAATAGACTGCAAAGACAAGATATTTAAAGTTCAAACTGGAAAACTATGCTTCTGCAAATATTAGCTCATTTGGAATTTGATACCTGCAACATGTTTCCAAAAAGCTGGCACAAGTGGCAAAAAAGACTGGGAAAGTTGAGGAATGCTCATCAAACCCTTATATGGAACATCCCACAGGTGAACAGGCTAATTGGGAGCAGGTGGGTGCCATGATTGGGAATAAAAGCAACTTCCATGAAATGCTCAGTCATTCACAAACAAGGATGGAGCGAGGGTCACCACTTTGTGAACAAATGCGTGAGCAAATCATCCAACAGTTTAAGAATAACATTTCTCAACCAGCTATTGCAAGGAATTTAGGGATTTCACCATCTACGGTCCGTAACATCATCAAAAACTTCAGAGAATCTGGAGAAATCACTGCACGTAATGTTGAATGCCTGTGACCTTGAATCCTTAAAAAAGTGACATCAGTGTGTAAAGGATATCACCACATGGGTTCAGGAACACTTCAGAAAACCACTGTCAGTAACTACGGTTGGTCGCTACATCTGTAAGTGCAAGTTAAAACTCTACTATGCAAAGCAAAAGCCATTTATCAACAACACCCAGAAACGCTGCCGGCTTCACTGGGCCCGAGCTCATCTAAGATGGACTGATGAAAAGTGGAAAAGTGTTCCGTGGTCTGATATTTCATTGTTTTTGAAAACTGTGGACATCGTGTTCTCTGGAACAAAGAGGAAAAGAACCATCCGGATTGTTCTAGGTGCAAAGTTCAAAAGCCAGCATGGTATGAGGGTGTATTAGTGCCCAAGACATGGGTAACTTACACATCTGTGAAGGCACCATTATTGCTGAAAGGTACATACAGGTTTTGGAACAACATATGTTGCCATCCAAACTACGGTATCATGGACGCCCCTGCTTATTTCAGCAAGACAATGCCAAGCCACATTCTGCACATGTTACAACAGCATGGCTTCATAGTAAAATAGTGTGGGTACTAGACTGGCCCGCCTGTAGTCCAGACCTGTCTCCCATTGAAAATGTGTGACGCAGTAAGAAGCCTAAAATACCACAACGGAGACCCCGGACTGTTGAACAACTTAAGCTGTACATCAAGCAAGAAGTGGAAATAATTCCACCTGAAAAGCTTCAAAAATTGCTCTCTTTAGTTCCCAAACGTTTACTGAGTGTTGTTAAAAGGAAAGGCCATGTAACACAGTGATAAAAATGCCCCTGTGCCATTGTTTTCTAAGTTAATAAATTGTTTAAAACAAAAAAAGTTTCTCAGTTTAAACATTAAATATCTTGTATTTGCAGTTTATTCAATTGAATATAAGTTGAAAAGGATTTACAAATCATTGTATTCTGTTTTTATTTACCGTTTACACAACGTGCCAACTTCACTGGTTTTGGGTTTTGTACTTTCACTGAAAATGTGTGCCATTGTTTGTGCCGTGGCGCCATCTTTTGAACGAGTTCGCTCACTGCAGGTGCTGTGAGGTGAACGTCTTCAGTATTTCCTTCTGTTTAATGCTTTAAACCGGAAGTACAAGTGCCGTTCCGTTTTCTAATCATCCATAGCGTTTCTACCCGTATGGATTCTTCATTCATCACTCCCAGCAAGGTTCGTACCTTTTACAATATAACTATAACATATCTTACTTACTAAAGTGTCCCATGTGTGATGTCTGTAGGAGTGTTTTCATGCGTATTTGTACCTGCTATTGTAATGTATTTCTTCATTTGCCTTAGCTAATATGCTAATTGTATTAGTATTATTAACTTACAAAGGCATTCTTTTTGTATTGTTTCAGTTTTGTAAATTCACCAAAACGCCACTGTGGACTTATTGAGTGGCGATGACTTCTGTTTTGTTTGATCAGCCGTTTTACTGCCGTGTTACAGACACCGTTTGGAAACAACGGAGGTATGTGGATAAACAGTTACACAACCTTTCCGTGTAAATAACTCATTTCACAAGGTATATATCTGCACCGGTGTGCGCAATAGTCGGGAAAATACAGTTTTATGCATGCCAGCCCATTAGTATAATGATACTTTGTGAATAAATATGAGGCGCAAATTGATAATTTTTCAGAATAAAAGCATCTTGACAATATAGTAGTACCTTTGTTTTTGCACAATGCTTACTTTTCATATAATGCGTTTTTTTAATGGAAAATTTGCCAAAAATATGTTTGATTTTTCATATATTGTCATCTGTTATTGTTTGTCTAACAGCACACAACTAAAAATGTGTATGGTTAGGACTTTATCGATACCAAATATCGATATTGCTTATCGATACCGGTATTTATGATTTGTAATTGGTGTAAATCAGTGCTTCTCAATGATATTATTATTGTTGCGCCCCCCCACTCTCCACCGTAACTATAAATGGTATCATCTGTCTATAAACTTGTTAGAAGTTTAAGTTGCAGAACCTTATCCTTAACATCGAAAAAAAACAATAAAAGAAAGAAAAACATTAACTTACAACAAAGAATTAGCATTTGTCAGGCATGCCCCTGACAGTTAGGTTGTGTTTTAGTTTTTCCTCTGCGTTGGTTTTGTTTTGGTTCTGTTTCCTGTTTGTCTCCCTGAGTGCTGTGTCCCCTCAGCTGTGGCCGATTGGCACCTGGCCACACCTGGTGTCAATCAGCCAGATATTATTTAAACCTGCTTTGTCCTCCACTCGGTCTTGGAGTATTGTCGTGTCGTTTCGTTGTATGCCGTAAGCTATAAGCTATTCACTGGATCCTGACTCCTGTTCCTGCTTCCTGGTGCGTGTTTTCCTTTTCTTATTTTTGAACATTAAAACCATGTTTTCCTGCTCAATGCCTGCCACCATCTCTGCATGTTGGGGTCCGTCAACAACAAACTGTGACAGCATTGTTTTTTAGTCCGTAGCAGATTGGGTAAATAAAAAAGAAATCCTTTAATCTATAACCATTTGACTAACTTGAACCATTTCATACTTCGAACATTTTCTTTTAAAACTAAATAAATATTAATACATTAAAATGATTCAGCAACATTAACTCAGGAACAATAAATAAAAAAAATAACCTACAAATTTGTTCTGATGTTTTTTTTTAATGGCTACAATGGTCACATTTTGTAGTGCAGAGCTTTTCGAAGCGGGGTTTGAAGCAGGATACTGATAAAGCATGCTTCGCGAGTTTTTTTTTTTTTTTTGATTGATTGAAACTTTTATGAGTAGATTGCACAGTACAGTACATAATCCGTACAATTGACCACTAAATGGTTTTTCGACTTGTTTAAGTCGGGGTCCACGTTAATCAATTCAGGTCACATATTTGACATGTGTTACTAATTTTTGTGTGGTGTTGCCTCCTTATTTGTCATTATTCCACGCTGATTGTCAGATCCTACCGATACTGATAGTCTTGTCATTTGTCCAGAATCTTAAGGGTCCCCCTGGACTGACCCATTCAGGAACCGTCCATCCAGCCATCCATTTCCTACCCCTTCTATCTCAGTTGCTTTTGGGCGGATGGCGGCGTACACCCTGGCCAAGTCACCACCTCATCACAGGTGAAAGGGACCCCCTTGAAAAATGAAATGCTAGACCTCAAGGGGATATTGGTGTTGTTGATAAATGGCTTTCGCTTTGCTTAGTAGAGTTTTAACATGCACTTACAGATCTAGCGACGAACTGTAGTTACTGACAGTGCTTTTCTGAAATGTTCCTGAGCCCATGTGGTGATATCCTTTACACAGAATGTAGTTTTTTTATGCAGTATAGCCTGAGGGATCCAAGGTCACGGGCATTCAATGTTACGTGCAGTGATTTATCCAGATTCTCTGAACTTTTTGATGATATTACAGACCTTAGATGGTGAAATCCCTAAATTCCTTGCGATAGATTGTTGAGAAATATTTTCCTTAAAAAAAAAATTTAAGTATACAGCCCTACACACGACTAGTCTGTTTTCCAGCGTATTCATTCCTCACGTCCCATGCCTTGGTGAATCACAGTCTGCGTACGTTTTTTCTAAATTCATCACGACTCCAAAATAATCCACCAAGGGGCCACAAAAAAGTTGCGAGTGCCAGCGATTTGCCTAAAGCAAATTCTTAAATTCAATAGTTTTTTCACTTTTTTCAAATTAAAGCTCTCCCCTCTGACGTTAAGTGATTCTAAAAGTTTATGTAGCCATTTCATTTGTAGTGTATTTGTATTTCACCTTGTTTTCTGCGTGCGAAACAATACATTTTTTCTGTAAAATGTTGTCCAAATATTTTAAATAGATTCATGCAAATGACATTTCATTATACAGTAGTAAAATTGATCAGGATTCTGCAAACCTTTTTGGAACGAGGATACCAATGAACACGATGGAGCCATGCTACACTTCTTTGTCGTGCATACTGTTGTGTTCTGACCAGATCTTCTGCCAGTCATATATTTTAATCCAAAGCTTTAGGAGACCAAATCTATGCACGACGCATTCAAATCGCATCGCCCTAGTTGATCTGCTAATACTACCAAAGTTTCGCCTTTTACCCTCTCTCACTCGCCCCCTCATCCTCCTTTCCCCCTCCTCTAGAGCGAATTCCCATATCTGTTCTCCTTCTAAGCCTGGGACATTTGAGATAAGAAGGGTGTTACTGTTGCTAGTTACATTCCAAGCTTCAAGGTCTACGTACGCCCAACACTCAGCTGTTTTAAAATATGACTTTGATATAAAAAGATATCTATCTCCGTCAATACCTATGAGGAAGCAGTGCCTTGGGAATCTGGTGCTGGACTCTCCAAATTCAGGGGCTGAGGTAGTTAAAAAAACTCTTATTTGGAACGGCCCCGGTGGTGGGTGAGATCCGCCTGGAGTTCTTTAAGACTCTAGATGTTGTTTTAGTTGACAAACTCTGCAACATTGCGTTGACATCGGAAACGGCACCTCTAGATTGGCAGACCGGGGGTGGTGGTTCCTCTCTTTAAGAGGGTGTGTTCCAACTAGTGGGGTCACACTCCTCAGCCCTCTCGTTTAAAGTCTATTCAAGTCTACGCCGGAAACTCGAATTGTGGAATCAGGAGGAGCAGTGTGGTTTTCGTCCTGGTCTTGGAACTGTGGACCAGCTCTTTACTCTGGGCATGGTCATCAAGGGTGCACGGGAGTTTGCTCAACCAGTCTACATGCTATGTGGACTTAGTGTGCTTTTCCTGTCCCTGGGGAAGAGGTCCTGTGGGGAGAGCTTAGAGTATGGGGTATTGGCCCGTCTGACTGTGTATAATGGGTGTCAGACCTTGGTCCACATTGCTGGCAGAAAGTCTATCGGTTTCCAATTAAAGGGTTGCCCTTCGTCACTGGTTCTGTTCACAACTTTCATGGACTGAATTTCTAGAGGCGGTCAGGGTGTTGAGGTGATGCGGTTCAGTGGCTGCAGGATTAGGTCTCTGCTTTTGCAGATGATGTAGTCCTGATGGTCTAGCTTAGTGGCCTTGTGGTTAGAGTGTCCGCCCTGAGACTGGGAGGTTGTGAGTTCAAAGTCCAAGTCATACCAAACACTACAAAAATTAAAAAAAATGGGACCAATTGCCTCCCTGCTTGGCTCTCAGCATCAAGGGTTGGAATTGGGGGTTAAATCACTAAAATGATTCCCAAGCGTGGCACACGCTGCTGCTCACTGCTCCCCTCACCTCCCAGGGGGTGAACATGGGGATGGGTTAAATGCGGAGGACAAAATTCACCACACCCAGTGTGTGTGTGACAATCGTTTGGGACTTTGGACTTGGACTTCATCTTGTTAGGATCTTCAGCTTCTCGAGTGTGAAGCGACTGGGATGAGAATCAGCACTTCCAAGTTAGAGTCCATGGTTCTTGCCTGGAAAAGGGGTTGGGGATTAGTTCCTGCCCCAAGTAGAGGAGTTCAACTACCTCAAAGTCTTGTTCACGAGTGGATTAAGATCAGTGATGCAAATCCTATATCTGTCTTGTCATAGTGAAGAAGAAGCTGAGCCGGAAGGCAAAGTTCTCAATTTATTGGAGGACAAGATCACTTGTACGAGCGGCAGAAATTATTCCAATGTCGGGTGTCAGAGCTCTCCCTTAGACATAGTCCGAAAAGCTGTCTCATTCGGAAGGAGCTCAGAGCAAAGCCTATCTGACTCCACATCGAGCTTCTGGTCAGGATGCTTCCTGGACACCTTCCTGGGGAGGTCTTTTTACGGCATGTCCGACCACAGAGATGACCCAGGAGAGGCTATGGACAGAAACTCGTTTATTTCCATCATAGAAACGGAACTCGTACGTATACCGAGGACCTCCTGTATGTGTCTGCTAACCAGTCCGTGGTATACCCCGCCTTTTGCTCCACAAAGTCAGCCCACCGTCAGAGTTTGTTGTAGACGAACCCCGAGATGCAGAGAAGGACGGAGGCATTTTGCAGGAAAACATGATTTAATTTAAAACATCCATCCATCCATTTTCTACCGCTTATTCCCTTTCGGGGTCGCGGGGGGCGCTGGCGCCTATCTCAGCTACAATCGGGCGGAAGGCAGGGTACACCCTGGACAAGTCGCCACCTCATCGCAGACAACATTCACACACTAGGGCCAATTTAGTGTTGCCAATCAACCTATCCCCAGGTGCATGTCTTTGGAAGTGGGAGGAAGCCGGAGTACCCGGAGGGAACCCACGCATTCACGGGGAGAACATGCATACTCCACACAGAAAGATCCCCAGCCTGGATTTGAACCCAGGACTGCAGGAACTTTGTATTGTGAGGCAGATGCACTAACCCTTCTGCCACCGTGAAGCCCCTTGATTTAAAACACTAAGATAAAAACAAACAAAGGGTACAAACAAAAAGTGCGCACGTGGGCGGATAACAAACGAAAAGAGCTAGCATGGGAACTAGAAAATAAACGGAGCTTAGCATGGAAGCTAGCAAAAACAACAAGGCCTAACGTGGAGGCTAGCAGGTCTCGAGCAGGAAACCAAAGTCGTACATGAAATATGAAAACAAACTCGGAAGGAGGGAACAAAAGGCAGTAAGCTAAAAACCGCAATCAAATAAAGCTTACCTCAACGCTGCATTGACAAAACATGACACGACAGGTAGCAACGACAAGAGCGACATCGACATGACAATAATCCAGCACTGACTGGAAGACAAAGCAGGTACAAACAGGAGCGGGCTGATTGACACCAGGTGTGGCCAGGTGCCAATCAGCCGCAGCTGAGGGGAAACAAAGCACTCAGGGAGACAAACAGGAAGCTGAACCAAAATAAGAGTGCTGACAGGAAATACTAAACACACAGGAGGAAAAACTAAAACACAAACAAACTGTCAGTGGCAAGCCCGACACCCACCCATGACCCCTGAACACTAAGTGGAGCTTTAGTGCCTCACCTTTCGGAAAAAGTCATCATGGACTCTCCGGCTAAGGCGAATTACAGCAGCCTGTCCGTTGAGGAGCTGCTGGACTTGGCACGTCACCTCGATGCACCAGGACCTGCTGCAGTTCTTCAAGACGCAAATATTGTTAGCACTTTTTATCAGGACCAGTTAGCCGCTGGCACCGCCGGGCCACACCCACCAGGATGTCATTCTGCATCATGTCCTCGGGGTGCAGGGGGCGCACGTCTCTCTGGTGGTCCTTCAGCCGGGCCAGATCGCTGGTCACGCTGCAGTTCACGCCTGTCGCCTAGGCGACAACTTTGTGTGTCACAAACAAGACGCGAAAGAGGACAAGGACGGGGACTTACGTTGTGTGAAGAGACGTCAGTGACCGCCATGAAGACTCGGTCCCCTGCGGCCACGGAGGGCAGGAGCAGCCTGAGCTCCAGATTACTCACGGAGTAACAGCCCAGGTTCTGGATCTACAAAAAACCCCACAACCACGAGTTTTTTTGGTGTAAGGACACACGCATGGAGGTCTAGGATGCTTTACCTTAAAGTGCGTGTGGAACTCTGGTCCGATGGCTTCGGACATTGTCCTGGTTGGATGCACCTCGTATCGGTTCAAGTTGGAATCGCTGCAGTAGAAAAAAAAAGCGAATCACATGACCAAGAGAGGCTAATGCTAAAATGCTGATGTAGGTCTGGTTTAGTTTTTGCCTCATTCCTGTGAGAATCCTGCGTGTGACTGAGGCATTAAGAGTGGGGGTTGGGGAATGCATCCGTGTTCAACTGCAGTGTGCTCAAACAACCACCAGGTAGCATCTGTGAGCAGATAATACTGTTTCATACACTATATTGGCAAAAGTATTTGGCCACCTGCTTTGACTCACACATTAACTTGAAGTGCCATCCCATTCTTAACCCATAGGGTTCAATATGATGTGGGTCCACCTTTTGTAGCTTCAACTCTTCTGGGAATGCTGTCCACATTTATAGGAATTTTCCACCATTCTTCCAAAAGCGCATTGGTGAGGTCACACACTGATGTTGGTGGAGGAATCTTGGTTCTCAGTCTCCGTTCTAATTCGTCCCAAAAATGTTCTATCGGGTTAAGGTCAGGACTCTGTGCAAGCCAGTCAAGTTCTTCCACGCCAGACTCTGTCATCCATGTCTTTATGAACCTTGCTTTGTGCACTGGTGCACAGTCTAGATTGAAGAGGAAGGGGCCCACTTGGACTTGGTGATGAATACTTGCCAACCTTGAGACCTCCGAATTTAGGGGTTGGGGGTGTAGGTGTTGAGGTGGTGGTGGGGGTTAGCGGAGGGTGTACATATTTTCAAATATTTCTTATACACACATATATATATATATATATATATATATATATGTGTGTGTGTATATATGTGTGTGTGTATATATGTACATATATATAGGTATATATATAGGTATATATGTATGTATATATGTATGTATGTATATATATGTATGTATATATATATAGGTATATATATGTATGTATATATATGTATGTATGTATGTATATATGTGTGTATGTATATATATATAGGTATATATATGTATGTATGTATGTATATGTATATGTATGTATGTATATATAGGTATATATATGTATATATGTATGTATATATGTATATATATAGGTGTATGTATGTATGTATATATGTATATATATATATATATATAGGTATATATATGTATGTATGTATATATATATATATATATGTATGTATATATATTCAGTATATATATATATATATATATATGTATGTATATATTTATGTATACAATATATATATATATATAAAATGTACATTTAAGTCTCACCTTAAAACTAATTTGTATACTCTAGCCTTTAAATAGACCTCCTTTTTAGAACAGTTGATCTGCCGCTTCTTTTCTTTTTCTCCTCTGTCCCCCCCCCTCCCTTGTGGAGGGGGTCCGGTCCGATGACCATGGACGAAGTACTGGCTGTCCAGAGTCGAGACCCAGGATGGACCGCTCGCCTGTGTATCGTCTGGGGACATCTCTACGCTGCTGATCCGCCTCCGCTTGGGATGGTTTCCTGTGGACGGGACTCTCGCTGCTGTCTTGGATCCGCTTTGAACTGAACTCTCGCGGCTGTGTTGGAGCCACTATGGATTGAACCTTCACAGTATCATGTTAGACCCGCTCGACATCCATTGCTTTCGGTCCCCTAGAGGGGGGGGGGGTTGCCCACATCTGAGGTCCTCTCCAAGGTTTCTCATAGTCAGCATTGTCACTGGCGTCCCACTGGATGTGAATTCTCCCTGCCCACTGGGTGTGAGTTTTCCTTGCCCTTTTGTGGGTTCTTCCGAGGATGTCGTAGTCGTAATGATTTGTGCAGTCCTTTGAGACATTTGTGATTTGGGGCTATATAAATAAACATTGATTGATTGATATATAATAGTCTCCTTTTCAGGTGAGAGAGGACGCTAAAGGCAGTGCCTTTGAGGCACGACCCCTATGTTGTTGTCTGGGTGGAAATTGGGAGAAATTGTTGGCAAGTATGTGGTGATATATGGCTTAGATACAGCTGCCCGGCCATGGAAACCCATTCCACGAAGCTCTCTGCGTACTGTACGTGGGCTAATTGGAAAAGTCGCATGACGTTTGGAGTTCTGTAGCAACTGACTGTTTAACTATGCACTTCAGCATCCGCTGACCCCTCTCTGTCAGTTTACGCGGCCTACCACTTGGTGGCTGAGTTGCTGTTGTTCCCAAACTCTTCCATTTTCTCATAATAAAGCCGACAGTTGACTTTAGAATATTTAGGAGAGAGGAAATTTCACGACTGGATTTGTTGCACAGGTGGCATCCTATGACAGTTCCACGCTGGAAATCACTGAAAGCGGCCCATTCTTTCAGAAATGTTTGTAGAAACAGTGTCCATGCCTAAGTGCTTGATTTTATACACATTAGGACACCTGATTCTGATCATTTAGATGAGTGGTAAAATACTTTTGGCAATATGGTGTATCTTTCTGTTCCGGACTCACCAGGTCTTCACATTGTGGAAACGGTATTTTTCACTCACACTTGAAGTGAGGCAAGAAGGAAGCCAGACCCACTGGATGCTAACTACATACCTGCTGACAAACAAGTCGGGCTCATACTGGACAAAACTCTGCAGCTGGACACTGTTGTCCCCTAACGTGTCTTGTCTCTCGATGCTGTCGCTGGGAGAGGATTGAATACAACCAGTCAATAAGTCTTCAGCGGGCGTCTTAGTCGTGTTACCTGGCGGCATTGAGCTTCATTTGGACTCGACTGTGCAGGGCGGAGCAGCTGAACTCAAACTCCAGCATGAAGTTCACCTTTTTGTTGGGAAGACAAAACCGTTGGATGAAACCCCGCGTCACACCCGGAGGGGAGTAAGAATCGGCCGAACCGTGCGCCCACGCCCGCAGGTACCTTGGACTGGGAGCGGAACACCGGGTAGCTGACGTTACACGAGTGGCTGTTGGAGCCCAAGGCCGTGCATTCAATCTTAAAGTTGGCATCCTCCTGCAATTGAAGAAGAAATGATGTTAATCTGAGCATCCATCCATTGTTATTTATACGCCAGCTGGAGACGATACCAGTACAATATCAATCAACACATGCTAAACTAAGCATTTTCAAGCATGAATCAGAAAAAAATACTTAATTAGTATTATTAACTGGATGAGACCAAAACAATAAGACTGTGCCGTTTAGTATCAGTCAGCATTGCTAACATTAGCATGCAAACTTATTTTTGTGCCATTTTTGCAGCCGATTACCTCAGAGTCCGATTGTTTGATAATTGACACATGCTGACTGTTAGCATGCTTACAGCGTGCTAACTTTCTGAGACAATTTTGCAGCCTGGTACTCACGTAGTGTGGTGCTTGAAACAAGCTATAACTTTTATTGCCAATTTTGCAGCCAAACCCCACAGTCATACAACTTGGTGATTGATACATGTTAAATGTTAGTTCGCATGCTAACATTAGCATGCTAACTTTTGTAACTAATTTCATAACTGTTTGCATGCTAACGTCTACATTCTACTAGGGTAATGTTTTAGATAGTCGAACACCGCAGAGCATACTTGCCAACCGTGAGACCTCGGATTTCGGGAGGTGAGGGGTGGGGGGCGTGGTCGGAGGTCGGGCGGAAGCGTGGTTGGGGCGGGGAGCGTGGTTAAGAGGGGTGGCGTATAATTCACCAACTCGAATATTTCATATATATATAAATATATATATATAAATATATATATATATATATATGTATGAAATATTTAACTTTCAGTGAATTCTAGCTATATATATTTATTTTATTATATATATAAATAAAATAAATAGTTGAATTTCCGACGGCACCTATCAAAGACACAGTAATAAAAACACAGTTGTTCTACTAACTGTACTGTGCTTGCTGGTTACTAAAAAAAAAAAAAACAACAACACTTACCTTTCACTATTTGAGTAACCTTTGTTCTGCCATTTGCGTATCGGCGAGCGATCTCCGAATCCGGGAACATCCTTCACGGATTTGTTGTAGACATCCGCAAATGAGAACGGGATGTTGCTACCAGCTATTAGCATAGCCATAAGTTACACCATCGGGTCTCCATTTTGCGAGGTGGCCCATAATACTGGGTTGTGAACGATGCTGCGCTGCAGACGCTTTGTGCTTCGCTGACTGACCGTTCATGGCTGAGTATATCCGTTCGGCCGCCGTGTTCAATGGAGAAGTCTGTTCTACAAAATTTAAAGGCAACATACCCCCTAGCCTTGTGGAAGGGGTCCGGTCCGATCCGGTGGCCATGTACTGCTTGCCTGTGTATCGACTGGGGACATCTCTGCGCTGCTGATCCGCCTCCGCTTGGGATGGTTTCCTGCTGGCTCCACTGTGAACAGGACTCTCGCTGCTGTGTTGGATCCGCTTTGGACTGGACTCTTGTGACTGTGTTGGATCCATTATAGATTGAACTTTCACAGTATCATGTTAGACTCGCTCGACATCCATTGCTTTCCTCCTCTCCAAGGTTCTCATAGTCATCATTGTCACCGACGTCCCACTGGGTGTGAGTTTTCCTTGCCCTTATGTGGGCCTACCGAGGATGTGGTAGTGGTTTGTGCAGCCCTTTGAGACACTAGTGATTTAGGGCTATATAAGTAAACATTGATTGATTGATTGATTGATTGATAGCCCTTCGAACTCTCCTGGATAAACTGAAATTATTGTTTCCAATCGTTCCGGAACTTGCAAGCGTATTTCTTCATTTTGCTCGTCGACGGTGTAATATATTGGGTTGGAGTCAATAACCAGGCGACGTGATGAAGTTACGTCTCTTTACTGTGGGCTTCAGAACAGACTCCCTAATGCATGTTCCTTGACTGCACTTAAATGTAGAATATATTTACATTCTATTCTATGTACAGTAGATGGCAGTATTGTCCTGTTTAAGAGGGTCACAACATTGAGTCAGGTGTGGAGCTGGAGGGGGCGTGGCCTCCAGCTCCGCCTGAATTTCGGGAGATTTTCAGGAGAAAATTTGTCCCGGGGGGTTTTCAGGAGAAGCGCTGAATTTCGGGAGTCTCCCGGAAAATCCGGGAGAGTTGGCAAGTATGGGCAGAGTCATATAACTTGATACTTGACACATGTTAACTGTTAGCATGCTAATGTTTGCGTTCTAACATACGAACTTTAGCATGCTAACTTTTGTAACTACTATAGCTAGCGATTTTGGGGCTAGTTGTCGGCGAGCATTTTTTTAAACTGGTTAAAGGGAGTTAAAATACACCTTTTGTTATTTATTATATCTTGTTTGTGAATTTTATCTTTAAATAGTTCTCTTTTCTGCTCGCCTGTGAGAGGGCGGTTTGATATCTTTTTGTCCCTCCTGAGCTCCTGTAGTCCTCCAGGGTTGTGTAGCCCCCTCCTTTCTTCCCCTCACAGAAAAGTTTTACATGGCTGAGGGTGAGTCTCGGTCGGACGATCCCACCGACATTTTTTTTGTTTTTTGGTAGAAATGAGGTCTTAAAGGCCTACTGAAAGCCACTACTAGCGACCACATAGTCTGATAGTTTATATATCAATGATGAAATATTAACATTGCAACACATGCCAATACGGCCTTTTTAGTTTACTAAATTGCAATTTTAAATTTCGCGCGAAGTATCCTGTTGAAAACGTCGTTATGATGACGTCTAGGATTGTAGCGGACATTTTGTTCCAGCCCGATCCCAGCTATAAGTAGTCTGCTTTAATCGCATAATTCCACAGTATTCTGGACATCTGTGTTGCTGAATCTTTTGCAATTTGTCCAATGAATAATGGAGACGTCAAAGAAGAAAGATGTAGGTGGGAAGCGGTGTATGGCGGCCGCCTATAGCAACACAAACACAGCCGGTGTTGTTTACATTTCCCAAGGTGAAGCTTTACTATGGAACAGAGCGGTCAAGCGAACATGGTTCTCTACCACATGTCAACCGACAGGTTTCGTTGAGAAAATGGTGGTAATAAGTCAACTCTTATCGTAGACATGAGCGGAGAGCTTGCGTCAAATCCAACAGTGTTCCCTTGACCGGTCTGTTCCATAGTAAAGCTTCACCGTCATCTTTCGGGAATGTAAACAATGAAACACCAGCTGTGTTTGTGTTGCTAAAGCCAGCCGCAGTACACCGCTTCCCACCTACAGCTTTCTTCTTTGATGTCTCCATTGTTCATTGAACAAATTGCAAAAGATTAAAAAACACAGAGGTCCAGAATACTGTGGAATTTTGCGATGAAAACAGAGGACTTATTAGCTGGGAAAAATATCCTCGATAATCCGTGACGTCACGTGCACGCGTCATCATAATTTAAAATTGCAATTTAGTAAATTAAAAAGGCCGTATTGGCATGTGTTGCAATGTTAATATTTCATCATTGATATATAAACTATCAGACTGCGTGGTCGCTAGTAGTGGCTTTCAGTAGGCCTTTAAGTCTGAGAAAGAGGCCAGTGTTGGTGTGTAGATGTTTACCCTGATACTGAGGCTGGAGAAGTGCAGGTTGCGTGAGTAGTGCAGCGTCAGGCTGGTGTTGTAGGCGTTTTCTAATCGGTTCTCTAGTTGGACCTCCACTGACAGACGCCTACGAGGGCTGCGGATCACGTAGGGCCTCTGTCTGCACAGGAAACCTTGTACAAACTGACTCCGTAGAACATAAAACAGGGGTGTCCAAAGTGCGGCCCGCAGCTAATCATTTACCGGCCCGCCACACATTCTGCAAAAATTGCAAAATTGATAGTATTGCAAAAATTAAAAAAAATATTTCAAAAAAGTGGAATGAGGTGAAATTTAATGAGAAAAAGTGGCAACGTTGACACAAAGCTGCCATGCAGGCAGTATTTTTGGTTCCTTTTGTCTTTATTTTCTTTCCATTGCTCAAAAAAAAAAAGGACAAAAAAATCTATGTTATAATGAATTATTACTTAAAAATTATCCCTTTAAAATGTTTTATGTGGGAAAAATATTGCATATGTTGTGTTGTTGCCATATAAAAACAAAGTTTTGACAAAAGAGCATCAAACCAACAAAATAATAGTTCAAACTTCAAATCGACAGATATACCGGAAGTTAATTTTGAAATTTAAGTGTTAAAAGTAAAAAAACAACTAATAAAAACGTATCACTTTAAGAGTGGGGAAACCTTTCGGATCTCAAATATATTTAGTAGGATTTTATTTAATTTTCACTGTGATTACTCAAAAATATTAAATAATTAAATTCAATGGTGTCCTGCATTATTGATCTTTGAGGGCTTTAATTGCTAAATAAAGGAACTCTCCTGAAGGAATCAATAAACTACTATCTATCTATCTATCTATCTATCTATCTATCCATCCATCCATCCATCCATCCATCCATCCATCCATCCATCCATCCATCCATCCATCCATCCATCCATCCATCCATCCATCCATCCATCCATCCATCCATCCATCCATCTATCCATCTATCCATCTATCCATCTATCCATCTATCCATCTATCCATCTATCTATCTATCTATCTATCTATCTATCTATCTATCTATCTATCTATCTATCTATCTATCTATCTATCTATCTATCTATCTATCTATCTATCTATCTATCTATCTATCTATCTATCTATCCATCCATCCATCTATCTATCTATCCATCCATCCATCTAAATACTGCATATTTCAGTTTTACTATTAAAAAACAAAGTTGTCTTTGACAGAAAAGGCATAAAACCTTATTTGTTTTACTTTATATCAATCTCAAGTTGATATAGAGATTTACTGTAAGCATGAAATATAAAATAATAATAACAATTTAACTTTTTTTTAACATTTTAGTGACTGAGACCCTCTATGCTCCCCAGGACCCCTAAGGATTAAAAAAAAAAATCCATATATTTTGTTATGGTTTGAAAATGGACAATATCAAACTGGCTCATGCTTCAGTTTTTCCGTGTGCGGCCCTCTGTGGAAAAAGTTTGGACACCCCTGACCTAAAACATGGTGTTTTTTGGAATCCCGCCCCTTACCTGGTCCCAGAGATGTCCATTTGTGCCTGCAGCACCAGGTCCGTGGTGCACACGTCGTCCTCGCCACAGTCCTTAAAGAAGGGGATCTGGCGGAGGACACGTGGAAGGGACAATGATATAATCGGTAGAGGTGGGAAATAAGCGGAAACGGCACTTTTCACCCACATATTTCTTGATGGAAGTGGGCCAGCCCTCGTCCAACACGGGCCCGCTCTCCGTGTTGTTGATCTTGAAGCGCAGGGAGAAGCTAATGGGCCGGATGTAGTCCGCCGTGTCCTAGTCGGGACGCACAGTTTGGTGTTAGAAACGAGGCGTGGGCGTGCGCGGCTCACGGTGCTTACATAGACGTGGAAGGGCAGCTTGTAGCAAAGAGTCTGCCCCGTGTGGGCCCGCAGCGACATCTGGGTCTGCCGGTGGGAGCTGTCGTCAAACAGCGCCCGAGCGGATAACTTCCTGTCGTCCAACATGGCCGACACCCACAGGTCTGAGGAGAGATCACAAAGGTCACAGGGATGGATACTAGGGATGGGCGATACGGTACGATACCGCGATACAATGGGGCAAAAAAGTATTTGTGCAAGTTCTCCCACTTAAAATGATGACAGAGGTCTGTAATTTTCATCATAGGTACACTTCAACTGTGAGAGACAGAATGTGGAAAAAAAAATCCAGGAATTCACTTTGTAAGAATTTTAAAGAATTTATTTGTAAATTATGGTGGAAAATAAGTATTTGGTCAACCATTCAAAGCTCTCACTGATGGAAGGAGGTTTTGGCTCCAAATCTCCCGATACATGGCCCCATTCATTCTTTCCTTAACACGGATCAATCGTCCTGTCCCCTTAGCAGAAAAACAGCCCCAAAGCATGATGTTTCCACCCCCATGCTTCACAGTAGGTGTGGTGTTCTTGGGATGCAACTCAGTATTCTTCTTCTTCCAAACACGACGAGTTGAGTTTATACCAAAAAGTTCTATTTTGGTTTCATCTGACCACATGACATTCTCCCATGTGCTCTCTGGCAAACTTCAGACGGGCTTGGACATGCAGTGGCCACGTCTGGCACTGCAGGATTTGATTCCCTGTCGGCGTAGTGTGTTACTGATGGTAACCTATGTTACTTTGGTCCCGGCTCTCTGCAGGTCATTCACCAGGTCCCCCCGTGTGGTTCTGGGATTTTTGGCCACTGTTTTCATGATCATTTTGACCCCACGGCATGAGATCTTGCGTGGAGCCCCAGATCGAGGGAGATTATCAGTGGTCTTGTATGTGTTCCATTTTCTTATAATTGCTCCCGAAGTTGATTTGTTCACACCAAGCTGCTTGCCTATTGTAGATTCACTCTTCCCAGTCTGGTGCAGGTCTACAATTATTTTTCTGGTGTCCTTTGACAGCTTGTCGGTTTTGGCCATAGTGGAGTTTGGAGTCTGACTGTTTGAGGCTATGGACAGGTGTCTTTTATACAGATAACAAGTTCAAACAAGTGCCATTAATACAGGTAACGAGGACAGAAGAGCTTCTTAAAGAAGAAGTTACAGGTCTGTGAGAGCCAGAGATCTTCCTTGTTTGAAGTGAGCAAATACTTATTTTCCACCATAATTTACAAATAAATTCTTTAAAATTCCTACAATGTATTCGAATTCCTGGATTTTTTTTTTCACATTCTGTCTCTCACAGTTGAAGTGTACCTATGATGAAAATTACAGACCTCTGTCATCATTTTAAGTGGGAGAACTTGCACAATCGCTGGCTGACTAAATACTTTTTTGCCCCACTGTATATATTGCCAAAAGTATTTGGCCACCCATCCAAATGATGAGAAGGTGTTTAAAATCAAGCACTTTGTCATGGAGACTGAATGGGCCGCTTTCAGTGATTTCCAGCGTGGAACCGTCATAGGAAGCCACCTGTGCAACAAATCCAGTTGTAAAATGTCCTCGCTTCTAAATATTCCAAAGTCAACTGTCTGCTTTATTATAAGAAAATGGAAGAGTTTGGGAACAACAGCAACTCAGCCACCAAGTGGTAGGCCACGTAAACTGACAGAGGGGGGTCGGCGGATGCCGAAGCGTATAGTGCAAAGAGACCTCCTGCACAATCAGTTGCTACAGAGCTCCAAACTTCATGTGACCTTCCAATCAGCCCACGTACAGAACGCAGAGAGCTTCATGGATTGGGTTTCAATGGCCGTGCAGCTGCATCTAAGCCGTACATCACCAAGTCCAATGCAAAGTGTTGGATGCAGTGGTGTAAAGCACGTCGCCACTGGACTCTAGAGCAGTGGAGACCCGTTCTCTGGAGTGATGAATCATGATTTTCCATCTGGCAATCTGATAGACGAGTCTGGGTTTGGAGGTTGCCAGGAGAACTGTACATTTCAGACTGAATTGTGACGAGTGTGAAATTTGGTGAAGGAGGAATTATGGTTTAGGGTTGTTGTTCAGTAGTTGGGCTTGGCCCCTTAGTTCCAGTGAAAGGAACTTTGAATGCTCCAGGATACCAAAACATTTTGGACAATTCCTTGCTCCCAACCTTGTGGGAACAGTTTGGGAGCATGACTGTGCATCAATGCACAAAGCAAGGTCCATAAGGACATGGACGACAGAGTCTGGTGTGGATGAACTTGACTGGCCTGCACAGAGTCCTGACCTGACACCTTTGGGATGAATAAGAGCCAGGCCTTCTGGACCAACATCAGTAAGTGACCTCACTAATGCGCTTTTGGAAGAATGGTGGAAAATTCCTATAAACACACTCGGCAACCTTGTGGACAGCCTTCCAAGAAGAGTTAAAGCTGTAATAGCTGGAAAAGGTGGACCGAGATCATATTAAACCCTATGGGTTAGGAATGGGATGGCACTTCCAGTTCATATGTGAGTCAAGGCAGGTGGCCAAATACTTTTGGCAATAGAGACAAATAGAGACAAAGAAGGGTTAAAAGTAAGTACGTACCAAAGCTGTTGCTGTTGGGTCCAGGGGAGCGCGACACCGCCATAAAACAGGCTGTGGCGTCGAGGCAGGCTGACTCTCTGCCTCCACGCTGGCACGTCTTTTGGATAACGTTGATGGAATGCGGCTGGAAGGCCAGAGTCACGTTGATCTGGACGATGCTTCTGGATCTACAAACAGACGCAATGTTGGTAGTCAGCGGGCTACTTCCTGCTTCGTAAAAGGAAGTCACAATCAAAGGGCGACATGGAAAATGTCGGTATCATTTCGTCACCAGGTGAATAGAGGACCGGTTGTGCCAATACTGTGACTGATTTTGATACTTTTCACAATTTATTTCATCACGCTGGAGCGATACACAACCCTACAGCCAGGTGGCAGCAGTCTCACTTACAAACAGCACAACACGTCCACAACAAGCTGACACAAAACATGGCGGTGTGAAAAAAAGCAATTGAGAACTGTTCGCCTATTTCCCTTGGCTGTGGCCGATTGGCAGATAGTTGGCAGAGCTCCGGGCTTTATTTTAAGATGCGTAGTGAAGCCTGTTTTTAAAAAAAAAAATGTACACAAAGCTGTAGGGTTGTACATATATATATATATGTATATATATATATATATATATATATATATATATATATATAGACACATGTATAGGTGTCTATATATATATATATATGTATGTATATATATGTATATATATTAATATATATATATATATATATATATATATATATATATATATATATATATGTGTATGTGTGGGGAAAAATCACAAGACTACTTCATCTCTACAGAACTGTTTCATGAGGGGTTCCCTCAATCATCAGGAGATTTTAATGGAAGCCTTCACATACAATGGTTTATATAGGGCACAGAGTGGGTGGGTACAGGCAGGCGTAGGGGCGTGGTGATTGGCTCATTTGTTACCTAGGAGGTGTTTCCGTCTGTGACGGCATGTTGAAATGATTTCACTGCGCTTGTTGAGGGATGACAGGTCTGGATGATGTATAATAAACAGTTTTTTTTTTAAGCATAGGTTGCATCTTTTATTACCACAGTTGTAAGGTGTGCTGGATGCAAGAATTTGCCATGTTATTGAATATTCAACATTATTGTCTTTGAGGTTCCAAATGTGCTTGCTGAGTTCTGTAGAATTCCGCAAGGTCTGGTTTCTAAAGGAGGCCTTGTGATTATTCCATCTGGCCTTGTGTATATATGTATATATTCAAGGTTTCTGTGGTGTATCCATTATACAGTGGTCTGTTATTAATATTATGTGATAATGCCTTTTATACTGTATTTTGTTGTTTTATGTACTGTATGTGATTGTATGTCTACTTGGACGTTGGAGTCTGCAACAAAGTTTGATGAATACCGGGGTAGAGCGGATTATACATTAGGTCAGGAAAAACACAGAGGCTATATCATCCCTACAAGCCTGTTTCACAGGTTTCCCTGCTTGTCGGGGGATTTTATAACATCCCCCGACAAACAGAGAAACCTGTGAAACAGGCTTGTTGGGATGATATAGCCACATTCCCTCTGTGTTTTTCCTGACCAAACGTGTGTGTGTGTGTGTGTGTGTATATATATATATATATATATATATATATATATACATATATATATATATATATATATACATATATATATAAATATATATATATATATGTGTATATATATATATATACATATATATATATATATATACATATATATATAAATATATATATATATATGTGTATATATATATATATATATATATATATATATATATATATATACATATATATATAAATATATATATATATATATGTATATATATATTTATATATATATATATATATATATATATATATATATATATATATATGACACACTCACACACAAATAGTACATGTATATGTATGTATGTTTTAGACCATGGGTGTCAAACTCTGGCCCGCGGGCCAAATTTGGCCCGCTTTGTAATTTCATTTGGCCCTTGAGGTAATATCAAATTAAGATTAGAGCTGGCCCGCCGGTATTATACAGGGGTAACAACGCATTTGCCAACCCTCACGATTTACCCGAGAGACTCACAAATTTCACTGCATCTCCCGAAAATCTCCCATGGCCACAATTCTTCTGAATTTCTCCCAATTTCCACCCGGACAACAATATTGGGGGCGTGCCTTGAAGGCACTGCCTTTGGCGTCCTCTACAACCTGTCGTCACGTCCGCTTTTCCGCCATACAAACAACGTGCCGGCCCAGTCACATAATATCTGCGGCTTTAACACACACGAATGAATGCAATGCATACTTGTTCAACAGCCATACAGGTCACACTGAGGGTGGCCGTATAAACGACTAACACTGTTACAAATATGCGCCACGCTGTGAATCCACACCAAACAAGAATGACAAACACGTTTCGGGAGAACATCTGCACCGTAATATCCAGAACCCCTTGCAGCACTAAATCTTTCTGGACGCCATAATATACACCCCCGCTACCACCTTACCCGTTTCCCCTCCAATTTTTATAAAAATTTCATTTGATATGCCATTGATATTTTTTAATTATTATTGATAGGTTGATTGGCAACACTAAATTGGCCCTAGTGTGCATGTTGTCTCTCTATCTGTGTTGGCCCTGTGATGAGGTGGCGACTTGTCCAGGGTGTACCCTGCCTTTTGCCCGAATGCAGCTGAGGTTAGCTCCAGCGACCCTAGAAGGGACAAGCGGTAGAAAATGGATGGATGGATAACTTGAAACTCGACTTTGCATGTCACTATAAAGTTATATAAGCCTCGCTCGTTCAATATTCAATGCAAAACTTGTTTGGGTCCCTATTAAAAGGTTAATTTGTTCAACCTTGGCCCGCGGCTTTGTTCAGTTTTAAATGTTGGCCCACTCTGTATTTGAGTTTGACACCCCTGCTTTAGACCATCTCCATGCAATAGGAATGAGCTTTTCTAACCTGTAACCTCTTTTTTTTTTCTTTTTTAATACAATTATTATCCCAAAAAATACATTATTACTATAATCAGTGTGAATCAAAAACCGTGTTGAATCTAGAATTTACTCTGAATCTAATCGCCGCCCTAGGAGTGGGAACTGTATCGAATGTTTAGGTGCCCAAAGATTCACACCCTTACAATGCCGTCAATAAAACCGTCTAACACAGGGGTCGGGAATCTTTTTGGCTGAGAGAGCCATGAAAGCCAAATATTTAAAAATGTATTTCCGTGAAAGCCATATAATATTTTTTAACACTGAATATAACTAAATGTGTGCATTTTTAAGTAAGACCAACATGTTTAGAGTATAATAAATCTTATATTCTTTTTAATAACATTCTTATTCTGAAGTTAACCAATAATAAATCAAATACTTCTTACCATTAATGCGACTTCTTGAACAAGTCTGGTAGAAAACGGATGGATGGATAAAATGCATGAGAATGTTTTATATTTTGAACGTTATTTTTAGCTCTGTGCTTACTAGCGGAATTATTCATAATTATCGTGTTAAGCCAGGGGTGTCCAAACTTTTTCCACTGAGGGCCGCACACTGAAAAATCAGAGCAAGCGGGGGCCATTTTCATAATTTGTATTTTAAAAACCAATACAATATATGTATAAGAAATATACATTCAGGCCTCCAGTCAGTTATGATCCCGGGGACCCCAAAGGGTTTTGGTCAAAAAAATATTAAAAATGTGTCAATATTCAGTATTACAATTTTTATTATTATGCAAGTTTTAACTCTCTAGATCAACATTAGAAAAAAAAAGATGGAAAAAACACAAAATATGCAATATTTTCAAACAATACCTTTTTTAGGTGGAATATTTGAGATTATGTAATAATTGGAGCCATAATTTTGGATTTTGATTCATTATTATTTTTTGAGCAATGACACTTAAAAACAAATCCCACTAAAATAATTGGGGATCCAAAAGTGTCCTACTTATTAAAGTGTTAAAGAATAAATTATACATTTTATTTACAGTTTACTTTTAGCACAATAATCTCGAGATCAACTTCAGATATATCCGTCAATTTTAAGTTTTATTGTTGTTTATGTTTTGTTTGTTTTAGGCCCTTCTTTAAAAAAAAAAAAAAATAGCTCAGTTTTTTATATGTTAAAACACAAAATATGCAACATTTTCCCCCAAAAATATCTCAAAGTGGAATATTTAATGTGATGTAATCGGAGCCTTGAATAGGTCAATAATTCAAAATGACATTGATTTTGATTCATTATTATTTTTTAAAGAAAGAAACAGCCTGCATGGCAGCTTTGTGTTATAAGAGTAATAAACATTGCAACAATTTCTTGTTACATTTCACCTGTTTGCTCTTTTATACCACTTTTTATGTTTTTATTTTATTTTTTTATTGTATTCTTAAAATGTGTCGTGGGGCCGTTAAAAAATGACCCGCGGGCCGCACTTTGGACAGCCCTGTGTTAAGCAATGTCAGCTAAGATGTATCTGAGAGCCAGATGCAGTCATCAAAAGAGCCACATCTGGCTCTAGAGCCATAGGTTCCCTACCCCTGGTCAAACAGAACCAAATCCGTCTCACCTGAGCATCACAGCGCTACCATGAGATCCAACCGCCAAGTCAATCAGCCCATCTCCGTCCAAGTCCAACCTTGCACTCACGCTGCGGCCAAAATACTGCAAGGCCGGTGACACCGACATCCCTGAAATGCGCTAATGTATAAAATAAGATAGTAAAAACAAAGCTGACTCAGATGAGATTCCAAAGTTACCGTTGGATCTTTTAAGTGTAATACGACACCTGCTTGTAATTGTGGATGATATAGATGCTCTGGCCGTGGTAGACGTAAACGGCGCCGCGGTGGTCGTCCTCCAAAGGTGCGCCCACCAGCAGGTCGGTGAAACCGTCGTGGTTGAGGTCCGAAGCGGCGGCCATCGCGTAGCCAAACCTGGCATCTTGGGACTTTTCGTCCGACTTGAGGGTGCCGTTGGAGACGAACACCTCTTCCTGGGAAGGAAGAAAAGACGATGGATACAGTTTGACGGCAACACATTGGCATCCGGGCGGATTCTTACCCCGCTGAGGGTGTAGATGTAGACTCTACCAGCCTCCTTGTTCCCTGAACCCAGGTACATGGGGGCTGCAACCAGGAGGACGTCAGTGATGCCATCCTGGTCTACGTCTAGTCCACATAGCTCACTGCCATAATAGGAGCCAATCTAAGAGAGAGACATGTTATTTCACCTGCTCGCCACTAGAGGGAAGCATTGCTTAATGACTATAATCGTGGAGTCCTTAAAGGCCTACTGAAATGAGATTTTCTTATTTAAACGGGGATAGCAGGTCCATTCTATGTGTCATACTTGATCATTTCGCCATATTGCCATATTTTTGCTGAAAGGATTTAGTAGAGAACATAGACGATAAAGTTCGCAACTTTTAGTCGCTAATAAAGCCTTGCCTGTACTGGAAGTAGCAGACGATGTGCGCTTTAAAGGCCTACTGAAACCCACTACTAGCGACCAGGCAATGATGAAATATTAACATTGCCACACATGCCAATACGGCCGGTTTAGTTTACTAAATTACAATTTTAAATTTCCTGCGGAGTTTCTTGTTGAAAACGTCGCGGAATGATGACGCGTGTTTGTGACGTTATTGGTTGGAGGGGACATATTAGCTAAGCACCACACATGACTAAAAGTCGTCTCTTTTCATCGCATAATTACACATTGATTTGGACATCTGTGTTGCTGAATCTTTTGCAATTTGTTCAATTAATAATGGAGACGTCAAAGAAGAATGCTGTTGGTGGAAAGCGGTGGATTGCAGCTGTCTTTAGCACCGAAACACAGCCGGTGTTTCTTTGTTTGTTGTGAAGCTTTAACACAGAGCGGTCAAGCGAACATGTTTCTCTACGTCAACCAGCAAGTTTTTGGATGGGATTATGTGACTTCCTCCTGCAGCTCAAAAAGGCAGCTGTGATCTTGGCTCCTCCATTGGCTTCTCTGAGAGACACTGGCGTTTACCGCAGCCATCCGACTTTCAGGTATGATATTAAGTCGGCTCTTACCGGAGACTTCAGTGGATTATGTGACTTCCTCCTGCAGCTCAAAAAGGCGGCTGTGATCTTGGCTCCTCCGTTGGCTTCTCTGAGAGACACTGGCGTTTACCGCAGCCATCCGACTTTCAGGTATGACTTTAAAAATCTCACTAAAACACTATTAACACAATAAGCAGATAAGGGATCTTCCAGAATTATCCTAGTAAATGTGTCTACATCTGAAACGGTCCCTTTCTTTTTTTGTGCTTCACTCTAACTTTCCTTATCCACGAATCTTTCATCCTCGTTCTAATTAATGGGGAAATTGTCGCTTTCTCGGTCCAAATAGCTCTTGCTGCTGGAGGCTCACATTATAAACAATGTGAGGATGTGAGGAGCCCTACAACCTGTGACGTCACGCGCACATCGTCTGCTACTTCCGGTAAAGGCAAGGCTTTTTTTATTAGCGACCAAAAGTTGCGAACTTTATCGTCGATGTTCTCTACTAAATCCTTTCAGCAAAAATATGGCAATATCGCGAAACGATCAAGTATGACACATAGAATGGACCTGCTATCCCCATTTAAATAAGAACATCTCATTTCATTAGGCCTAGCCTCAGTAGGCCTCAGTAGGCCTTTAAGAGCATGATGGAGGGCCACCTGTTCGCCATTGAGGGCCTGCACTATGTTGACTTGGCCGTCGTCGCGGAGTTCAAACAGGATGACTTTGCCTTTGTGTTTGAAGCGGGGAGCACCGGCGACATAAAGCCTCCGCCAATCACCCACGAGCACCGACGACACCGTGTAGCCTGCACAAACACGCAGGGGAACTCCGTTAGAACAGCACAAGGATCTCTGAACCTGTTCAAAGTACTAGACTTAATACCTGTAGTGTTAGCTGATTTCATGCTTGCAGTTATTTCTAAATCTATCGATATGAAAAACGAGGATCAGGTGCAGAATTAGTACAGTCTGGCGCAGGCCTGGGCAGTTATTTTGACTCGGGGGGCCAAATTTAATATATATATATGTGTATATATATATATACAGTGGGGCAAAAAAGTATTTAGTCAGCCAACGATTGTGCAAGTTCTCCCACTTAAAATGATGACAGAGGTCTGTAATTTTCATCATAGGTACACTTCAACTGTGAGAGACAGAATGTGAAGAAAAATAGTCCAGGAATTCACAATTTTAAAGAAATTATTTGTAAATTATGGTGGAAAATAAGTATTTGGTCAACCATTCAAAGCTCTCACTGATGGAAGGAGGTTTTGGCTCAAAATCTCACGATACATGGCCCCATTCATTCTTTCCTTAACACGGATCAATCGTCCTGTCCCCTTAGCAGAAAAACAGCCCCAAAGCATGATGTTTCCACCCCCATGCTTCACAGTAGGTATGGTGTTCTTGGGATGCAACTCAGTATTCTTCTTCCTCCAAACACGACCAGTTGAGTTTATACCAAAAAGTTCTATTTTGGTTTCATCTGACCACATGACATTCTCCCAATCCTCTGCTGTATCATCCATGTATCCATTTTGGTATAAACTCAACTCGTCGTGTTTGGAGGAAGAAGAATACTGAGTTGCGTCCCAAGAACACCATACCTCAGGTGGTAGGCCATGTAAACTGACAGAGAGGAGTCAGCGGAAGCTAAGCGCGTAGTGCAAAGACTGTGGTCCACAAGGACATGGATAACAGAGTCCAGGTGTAGATAAACTTGACTGGCCTGCACAGAGTCCTGACCTGAACCCAATAGAACATTTTTGGGATGAATTAGAACTGAGACTGAGAGCCAGGCCTTCTCGAGCAACATCAGTGTGTGACCGCTTTTGGAAGAATGGTGGACAATTCCTATAAACACACTCCGCAACCTTGTGAACAGCCTTCCCAGGAGAGTTGAAGCTGTAATTGCTGCAAAAAAGTGGACCGACATTATATTGAACCTTATGGGTTAGGAATGGGATGGCACTTCAAATTCATATGAGAGTCAAGGCAAGTGGCCAAATACTTTTGGCAATATGGTGTATTATATAATGTATTGTAAGCAAACACTGTTGTTTACCCTTTAAGGGCACCATATTACCAGCTTGTGTTCAATAATGGGGAAAACAAGTCAGCATTTGTACCACGTGTAATTTAGCATAGGCATATGTGTACTTAGCAATTGTCAGCGTGTAAAAGTTCAGCTCAGTTTTAGTGAAGCTACTCATTTCAACGTGCCCTGCATCCCTTGAATTTTCAGTATGCCTCTCTGGAGAGGCAGAGCGGACGGTCCAACGGAGCGGCAGGGCACGCTGGAGCCTGGCCCAAGATGGTGGCAAGGAGGCGGAGGATGCGAGCAGCGGGGCGTGCCAGGAGCGACGCCGCAGTCAAGTTCAGGTGCGTGGATCGCGCACCGGTACACAATTAACTTATCTCCTCTCGATGTATAAAAGGGGAGAAGGAGGAGAGATCGGGGCAGAAGGAGGTGGAGAATACGCAGTACCTGCAGCGCATGAGAGACGACGACGCGGCCGACTGAAGGACACGGAGGAGCGAGCAGTGAGAAGCTGAAAGGCGACCCGACCGGCAGACAAGCATATTGAAAAATAAAGCGAGTCAAACCTGCTAAAGCAAGATGTCTTTCCTTGGTGGTCAGTGGAACTCGCACGACATCGGCAAGAGTCTGTCACATTTGGCGCCCAACCTGGCTGGACCACCGGAGGCGGGGGAGGACGATCCCCTGTGGGCTCTCGTTGGCGCGCTGGCCGGACTCGCAGCAAGCAGCCGACAGCAATGCCGGCTCCTGCAGGCAAATGTGACAGACTCTTGCCGTCGTCGTGCCAGTTCCACTGACCACCAAGTAAGGACATCTTGCTTTAGCAGGTTTGACTCGCTTTATTTTTCAATATTCTTGTCTGCCGGTCGGGTCGCCTTTCAGCTTCCGTCGCGCTCTCACTGCTCGCTCCTCCATGTCCTTAAGTCGGCCGCGTCGTTGTC
The DNA here is from genome assembly GCF_033978795.1 of Nerophis ophidion. Taxonomy (NCBI): domain Eukaryota; kingdom Metazoa; phylum Chordata; class Actinopteri; order Syngnathiformes; family Syngnathidae; genus Nerophis; species Nerophis ophidion. The sequence continues at coordinate 5,493,946 of NC_084631.1, read as the reverse complement.
TCTCGTGTGCTGCAGATACTGCGTGTTCTCCACCTCCTCCTGCCCCGATCTCTCCTCCTTCTCCTCTTTTATACATCGAGAGGAGATAAGTTGACTGTGTACTGGTGCGCGATCCACGCACCTGAACTTGACTCCCTCGCATCCTCCGCCTCCTTGCCGCTATCTTGGGCCGGGCTCCAGCGTGCCCTGCCGCACCGTCGGCTCCGCCTCTCCACAGCCTCGTTGAAAGAAAGTTCCCACCCCTGATGCTGAGTAACAGAAACAACGACAACATCAAAACAGTACCGAGGTAAGCGGCGTGATTTTTAAGCTCCAGCGGGAACTCGCTCTCGAAGGCCTCCCTGGCCGGCATGACCCTCCCGTTGATGCCCTCCTTCAGCACGCCGCCGTCCCAGTCGTAGGCGCCCACGATCCCGAACAGAATTCCATCCTGGGCGACAGAACGGACAGATGGTACACACACACATACGGGGAGCATCAACGTGCACGCAGAGTGATGGCCGACTTACATCCAGCATGTGCGTGGAGAAGCCGATCTGGGACATCTCCATGTGGAAGGAGCTCTGGTTGTAGCCCAGTGTGCCTGAAGAAAGACGAGCAGTCAACCATGATGCATAGAAGAGAGGTCCACTCCGACAGCTAGCGCCTCATCCAGACTGGTACCTCGCCGGAAATTACAGGTCAGTTCTCCTCATCCTCTTGTCGCTTGACACGTGTCCTCCCTTCCTTCCTCTCCACGCCAAACACCCCAGGGGACAAAACGCCTCACCCATTTTTCTTTCCTCTTCACTGCCATCAACTCTCATCTCCTGACACTCCCGCATCCTTCCTTTTCCTCCATGTGTTCAATATTGTTCTTGCTTTGATAGCCTCACAAAATATAGGGGGGAGGTTTAAAGCCCTACTGAAATGAGATGTTCTTATTTAAACGGGGATAGCAGGTCCATTCTATGTGTCATACTTGATCATTTCGCGATATTGCCATATTTTTGCTGAAAGGATTTAGTAGAGAACATCCATGATAAAGTTTGCAACTTTTGGTCGCTAATAAAAAAGCCTTGCCTGTACCGGAAGTAGCAGACGATGTGCGCTTTAAAGGCCTACTGAAACCCACTACTACCGACCGCGCAATGATGAAATATTAACATTGCCACACATGCCAATACGGTCGGTTTAGTTTACTAAATTACAATTTTATAATTCCTGCGGAGTTTCTTGTTGAAAACGTCGCGGAATGATGACGCGTGTTTGTGACGTTATTGGTTGGAGGGGACATATTAGCTAAGGACCACACATGACTAAAAGTCGTCTCTTTTCATCGCATAATTACACATTGATTTGGACATCTGTGTTGCTGAATCTTTTGCAATTTGTTCAATTAATAATGGAGACGTCAAAGAAGAATGCTGTTGGTGGAAAGCGGTGGATTGCAGCTGTCTTTAGCACCGAAACACAGCCGGTGTTTCTTTGTTTGTTGTGAAGCTTTAACACAGAGCGGTCAAGCGAACATGTTTCTCTACGTCAACCAGCAAGTTTTTGGATGGGATTATGTGACTTCCTCCTGCAGCTCAAAAAGGCGGCTGTGATCTTGGCTCCTCCATTGGCTTCTCTGAGAGACACTGGCGTTTACCGCAGCCATCCGACTTTCAGGTATGATATTAAGTCGGCTCTTACCGGAGACCTCAGTGGATTATAAAATATTGCCATATTTTTGCTGAAAGGATTTAGTAGAGAACATCGACGATAAAGTTTGCAACTTTTGGTCGCTAATAAAAAAGCCTTGCCTGTACCGGAAGTAGCAGACGATGTGGGCGTGACGTCACTGGTTGTGGAGCTTCTCACATCTGAACATTAACAATCATGGCCACTTGCATTATTGTAGCCAGCGATTAGCGTCACAGTTGCTACCTATTGATTATTGGGCCTAGCTGCTAGCTGGCGATTAGCACGCCAGTGGCCTGCAAAGCATTAGCATACTAGTGGCCAGTTAGTGATTAACACACTAGTTGCAAGTTAGTGATTAGCGCGCTTGTTGCCCACTAGCGATTAGCACACTAGTTGCGAGCTAGTGATTAGCGGTACCGGGCCGCAGAAGAATTTTTTATAAATTTTTATCAAAAAAAAAAAAGAAAAAAGTTTTTCTTTATTAAATCAACATAATAAACACAATATACTCTTACAATTAGTGCACCAACCACAAAAACTTCCCTTTTTAATGATAGAAACGTTCCTTTTTCATGACAAAATATTAAGCGTTGACCGGTCCGCGGATACAAAAAGGTTGGGGGCCACTGCTATAATGTATTATATTAATAATTTATTATCGTACAATATTGAGGTACCTTTAAGACAATATTTTAAAAGATATATAAGTAGAAGGTCTCACTGTATTTGGCCCTGGTATACAGTATATATATGTATTTCAATTTTTTTTTGTATGATATATAAAATGTTTTAAAGGCCTACTGAAATGAGATGTTCTTATTCAAACGTGGATAGCAGGTCCATTCTATGTGTCATACTTGATCATTTTGCGATATTGCCATATTTTTGCTGAAATGATTTAGTAGAGAACATCGACGATAAAGTTCGCAACTTTTGGTCGCTAATAAAAAAGCCTTGCCTGTACCGGAATTAGCAGACGATGTGCGCGTGACGTCACGGGTTGTGGAGCTCCTCACATCCTCACATTGTTTACAATCATGGCCACCAGCAGCGAGAGAGATTCGGACCGAGAAAGCGACAATTTCCCCATTAATTAGAGCGAGGATGAAAGATTCGTGGATGAGGATAGTGAAAAAGACAGGGCAGTGGGAGCGATTCAGATGTTATTAGACACATTTACTAGGATAATTCTGGAAAATCCTTTATCTGCTTATTGTGTTACTAGTGTTTTAGATAGATAGATAGTACTTTATTGATTCCTTCAGGTAAATTAAAATTCCAGCAGCAGTGTACAGAGTTGAGATCAATTTAAAGAAAAAAGTAAAAAGTAAATAATGGGGGTTTAAATGGAAACAAAATAGAGAAATATTACAAAAAGAATAAAAACAATGGGAATAACAATATAACAGTAAAATAAGAATATAACAAGACAAAGTATGCAGTAGTGACCATGTTATGAAAACGTATTGGACTGTTATTGTTTTGTATCCCCTGTCATCCTAGTACCCCCCGCCCCAGAGAGGAGTTGTACAGTCTAATGGCGTGTGGGACAAAGGAGTTCTTGAGTCTATTAGTCCTGCACTTGGGATGAAGCAGTCTAGAACTGAACAGGCTCCTCTGGCTACTGATAACACTATGCAGAGGGGGACTGGCATCATCCAGGATGCTCACTAGTTTGTCCACAGTCCTCTTCTCTGCCACCCTCACCAGTGAGTCCGGTTTCATTCCCATTGTAGAACCGGCCCGCCTGATCAGTTTCTCAAGTCTGGAGCTGTCCTTCTTAGATGTACTGCCCCCCCAGCACACTACCATGTAGAACAGAACACTGGCAGTGAGATTATACGGTCGTACCTGAAAGTCGGAGGGGTGTGGCGACCGCCAGTGTCTCTGAGGGAAGAAACGTTTCTCGACGAAGTGAAAGAAAGGCAGCCAGTTCGGACGGGCTGAGCTTTTTTTCCCCCTCCTCCACGGTGGAAACATTCCACCTTCGGGGGCAGCCGGTCGGAGGAGGCAAGACAGTCCGCAGCTGCCTCTTTGACAGGTGCACGATGAACGACGCAAGCTCCGCTCATGTCTACGGTAAGAGCCGTCTTATTACCACAAATTTCTCAACAAAACCTGCCGGTTGACATGTGGTCGGGAACCATATTCACTTGACCGCTCTGTTCCATAGTAAAGCTTCACCTTCGGGAATGTAAAAAAGGAAACACCGGCTGTTTGTGTTACTAAAGGCAGCTGCAATACACCGCTTCCCACTTACATCTTTCTTCTTTGACGTCTCCATTATTCATTGAACAAATTGCAAAAAATTCAGCAACACAGATGTCCAGAATACTGTGTAATTATGCGATTAAAGCAGACTACTTATAGTTGGGATCGGGCTGGAAAAAAATGTCCGCTACAATCCGAGACGTCACGCGCACGTCATCATACCGCAATGTTTTCAACAGGATACTTCGCGGGAAATTTAAAATTGCAATTTAGTAAACTAAAAAGTCCGTATTGGCATGTGTTGCAATGTTAATATTTCATCATTGATATATAAACTATCAGACTGCGTGGTCGCTAGTAGTGGCTTTCAGTAGGCCTTTAAAACTGCATACATATAAGTAGGCAGACACGTAGGCGCCGATCTACATTTCTGCCAGTGGGTGCTCGGTGTGTGTGTATTAGTGTTCTCCCGACACCAGTTTTTTGGTACTTTTTGGTACTTTTCTAAATAAAGGGCACCACAAAAAATGTCATTATTGGCTTCATTTTAACAAAATAATCTTAGGGTACATTAAACATATGTTTTTTCTTGCAAGTTTGTCCTTAAATAAAATAGTTAACATACAAGACAACTTGTCTTTTATTAGTAAGTAAACAAACAAAGGCTCCTAATTTAGTCTGCTGACATATGCAGTAACATATTGTGTCATTTATCATTCTATTATTTTGTCAACATAAAGGACAAGTGGTAAAAAATGAATTATTAATTTACTTGTTCATTTACTGTTAATATCTGCTCACTTTCTGTTTCATTCGGTTCTATCTACACTTCTGTTAAAATGTAATAATCACTTATTCTTCTGTTGTTTGATACTTTAAATTAGTTTTGGATGATACCACAAATGTGGGTATCAATCCGATACCAAGTAGTTACAGGATCATACATTGGTCATATTCAAAGTCCTCATGTGTCCAGGGACATATTTCCTGAGTTTATAAACATAATATAAATAAAAAAGATTTTGCGATGTTAAAAAATATTGATGTAATCATAGCAGTATTGAGTAAATCCGCTATTGTACGTGGTATCATTACAGTGGATGTTAGGTGTAGATCCACCAATGGCGTTTGTTTATATTGTAGCGTCCCGGAAGAGTTGGTGCTGCAGGGAATTCTGGGAATTTGTTCTGTAGTTTTTATGTTGTGTTACGGTGCAAATATTTTTCTAAATGTGTTTGTCATTGTTGTTTAGTGTGGTTTCACTATATGGCACATGTTTATGACAGTGTTGACGTCATTCATACGGCCACCCTTAGTGTGAAATATATGGTTGTTGACTAAGTATGCACTTCATTCACTTGTGTGCAGTGTGTTCAAATTCAAGATGATTGTCTTAGTAAGTCATTATCGGACACAATGAAATCCTGGTTAGACTTTGTTACTTATAGTCTGTATTTACCAGGGACTGGTTTTATAGTCTTTGGTATGACTCAGCCAGGGTTTGAACTCACGATCTTCCAGTCTCAGGACGGACTCTCAAACCGTAAGGCCACTGAGCAGGTCATTTATACATTTTAATACTATAATTTTTAAAGTGCTAAATCTCAACGTGTATGCTAATTGTGCAAGATAGCGCTTGGTGCCCAAAATGCAGTTCTCTTGATAATTTAAAGGGGAACATTATCACAATTTCAGAAGGGTTAAAACCAATAAAAAACAGTTCCCAGTGGCTTAGTTTATTTTTCGAAGTTTTTTTCAAAATTTTACCCATCATGGAATATCCCGAAAAAAGGCTTTAAAGTGCCTGATTTTCGCTATCTTTAAATCCATCGTAAATTTTCCTGTGACGTCATTTATTGATGCCAACATGGCGGATAGCACAGCAAGATATTGCGACATTAGCTCGGATTCAGACTTGGATTTCAGCGGTTTAAGCGATTCAACAGATTACGCATGTATTGAAACAGATGGTTGGAGTATGGAGGCAGATAGCGAAAACGAAATTGAAGAAGAAACTGAAGCTATTGAGCGAATAGCTATTGAAGCTATTCGGCTATCGCCTTCCAACCAACGATTGAGTGTCGCAGGGTATCCATACATCTCTGTGCCATGTCTGTCGTAGCATCGCCGGTAAAATGTGCAGGAGCAACTTAAATCCGTGGATTGGTAAGTGTTTGTTTGGCATTAAATGTGGGTGGAGTGAAATGCTGGATGCAAATATAGCTACAAATGTACATACAGCTAGCCTAAATAGCATGTTAGCATCGATTAGCTGGCAGTCATGCCGCGACCAAATATGTCTGATTAGCACATAAGTCAATAACATCAACGAAACTCACCTTTGTGATTTTGTTGACTTTATCGTTGGAAATGCATCTGCTTTGAGTGTCGCAGGATATCCATACATCTCTGTGCCATGTCTGTCGTAGCTTCGCCGGTAAAATGTGCAAACGAGGGACTTTCGGATCTTTTGACACTGGCGCAACTTGAATCCGTCGATTGGTAAGTGTTTGTTTGGCATTAAATGTGGGTGGAGGGAAAGGCTGAATGCAAACATAGCTACAAATGAAGCATAACGATGCAATATGTATATACAGCTAGCCTAAATAGCATGTTAGCATCAATTAGCATGCCGTGCTAATCGATGCCGTGCCGCTAGAGGTGAAATTCTTGGACCGGCGCAAGGCGGACGAGAGCGAAAGCATTTGCCAAGAATGTTTTCATTAATCAAGAACGAAAGTCGGAGGTTCGAAGACGATCAGATACCGTCGTAGTTCCGACCATAAACGATGCCAACTAGCGATCCGGCGGCGTTATACCCATGACCCGCCGGGCAGCGTCTGGGAAACCAAAGTCTTTGGGTTCCGGGGAGAATATGGTTGCAAAGCTGAAACTTAAAGGAATTGACTGATTAGCACGATTAGCATGCCGTGCTAATCAACTTGAATCCATCCTTGATCGTGTTGTTACACCCTCTGACAACACACCGACGAGGCATGATGTCTCCAAGGTGCGGAAAACAGTCGAAAAAAACGGAAAATAACAGAGCTGATTTGACTCGATGTTTGTAATGTGTTTGAGAAAATGGCGGATTATTGAAAAGGTGTTTAATTCGCCAAAATTCACCCATTTAGAGTTCGGAAATTGGTTAAAAAAATATATGGTCCTTTTTCTGCAACATCAAGGTATATATTGACACTTACATAGGTCTGGTGGTAATGTTCCCCTTTAATTTATGCGTGTAAAAGGCTAAAATGTTAACATTTAGCATGTTAGCACCTCGCAAACGGGCGTTGGGCAATGTACTTCGGCTTTCGTAGTATTTCAGCATGTGACTCAGGTATTTTGTACCTTCGAGAGAGAAGATGCGGTCTCCCAGAGCGTCCACAATGTCGTTGAGGGCAGCCTCATCCGTCACGTTAAAAAAGTATTTGTCGTCAGGGTCGCTGGCGATGTACTTGATCTCATTGATGAAGGTCTCAGGGTCCTGCTGCCTGCGGATGTAGTGGCCCAGGACCTGAAGATAACAGAAAAAAAAGAAAAACAGGTAGCATTTAACACCAAATGCTGGCATTTATCAGAAACAAAAAGTTCTACCATAAAGTAGTACAGTTGTCCAAAGTAGGGATACTTTGAAACCAAGTTTTACCAATACACCTAAATAAAAACCCATCGATACCAGCTTTTTTTCTTGGCATGTGAGCACTGAGTCAAAGCCAAAGAAAAACACCTAATATCTTTGTAAATCCAGGTCATAGCGTGATAGCTCGGGGGCAGAGCCACAGGGTTGGATAAGATCCAGTCCAAGTTCCTTTAGGGTCTGGGTGCTGTGGGGCTGTGTTGGTTGACAAGACTCTGCAGCATTGCGCGGACATCTGGGGTTCCCTCTAGATTGGCAGACCGAGCTGGTGGTTCCTCTCTTTAAGAAGGGGAACCGGAGGGTGCGTTCCAACTATCGTGGGATCACACTCCACAGCCTTCGCGGTAAGGTTTATTCAGGTGTACTGGAGAGGAGGCTAGAACCTCGGATTCACAAGGAGCAGTGTGGTTTACGTACTGCTCGTGGAACTGTGGACCAGCTCTATACTCTGGGCTAACTAGGTTTTAAGGCAATCTCCATGCAACCAGGAGGAGTTTTTCTAACTTGTGACCTGTTTTGAATAAAGTTTCATTATAAAGATTATACCAGATAATACGTTGTGACGATTGGTTTTAATCGAGAATCGTGTTGAACAGAGAGTCGATTCTAAATCGAATTGTCACCCCAGGGATCGAAATAGGATCGAATCTTTAGGTGTCCAAAGATTCAGAACCCCTCGTTTTCAATAAGGATGGGTATCAGTCCCATTTGAACCAATATGTTACCAATTCCTGGTACTTGGTTACATTTGTGTTTGTTAATAAATATAATATTTTTGATATAGTAAAATCTATTTTTCATAAAGTGAAGTGAATTATATTTATATAACGCTTTTCTCTAGTGACTCAAAGTGCTTTACATAGTGAAACCCAATATCTAAGTTACATTTAAAGCAGTGTGGGTGGCACTGGGAGCAGGTTGGTAAAGTGTCTTGCCCAAGGACACAACGGCAGTGACTAGGATGGCGGAAGCGGGAATCGAACCTGCAACCCTCAAGTTGCTGGCACGGCCACTCTACCAACCGAGCTATGCCCCCCTAAAGAAATTAGCCGATAACTGTAGTCGTTGTTTAATTTTGTTCTATCATCACATTTCTGAGTCTCAATTAGAGTTGCAAGTCCAAAATGCTAGTTGGCAGTCGCGTATAGTTTGTTAACTAGTCAGGTCAGTCTTTGCGGTCTGGTCTTGTGTTGTGCCCTAAGAAGTGTTAATACTGTGAGCAGTGCACTTGTTATTTACCGACTGTTTGAACATGCATCACACATTTAGAGGTGTTTCAAATCACCGTGTAAAATCGTTAAAGCTAATCAGTAGCATGTCAATAGCAGAGCCAATGTATATTAGCATCAAGCTAGCACATTTTTGGAAAAGTGGAGCCTTAATTTACTTGCGCTAAAGGCCTACTGAAATGAGATTTTCTTATTTAAACGGGGATAGCAGGTCCATTCTATGTGTCATACTTGATCATTTTGCGATACTGCCATATTTTTGCTGAAAGGATTTAGTAGAGAACATAGACGATAAAGTTCGCAACTTTTGGTGCTGATAAAAAAAGCCTTGCCTGTACCGGAAGTAGCAGACGATGACGTCATCGAGGTGAGGGCTCCTCACATCCTCACATTGTGTATAATGTGAGCCAAAAGTAGTAAGAGCGACAATTTCCCCATTAATTTGAGCGAGGATGAAAGATTTGTGGATGAGGGAAGTGAGAGTGAAGGACTAGAAAAAAAAATGTAATAAAAAAATACTATACAGTGGGAGCGATTCAGATGTTATTAGACAAATTTACTAGGATAATTCTGGAACATCCCTTATCTGCTTGTTGTGTTTTAAGTGTTTTAGTGAGATTATATGGTCGTACCTGTACAACCTGAAGGTTGACGGGTGGTGGCGATGCCCATCTCTGCCCTCCGCAAGGGACCCTCTTCGAAACACGATCTTTCGAAATGATCGCTGCATAATACACTGTAGTTTGTGTGTGTGGTCCAATCCAACCGTGTTCGCTTGACCGCTCTGTTCCATAGTAAAGCTTCACCGTCATCTTTTGGGAATGTAAACAATCAAACACCGGCTGTTTTTGTGTTGCTAAAGGCGGCCCCAATACACCGCTTCCCACCTACAGCTTTCTTCTTTGACGTCTCCATTATTCATTGAACAAATTGCAAAAGATTCAGCAACACAGATGTCCGTAATACTGTGGAATTGTACGATGAAAACAGATGACTTATAGCTGGAACAAAATGTCCTCTACAATGCGTGACGTCACGCGTACGCGTCATCATACCGCGACATTTTAGCATGATACTTCCGTGCAATTTTTAAAATTGCAATTTAGTAAACTAACCCGTATTGGCAAGTGTTGCAATGTTATGATTTCATCATTGATATATAAACTATCAGACTGCGTGGTCAGTAGTAGTGGCTTTCAGTAGGCCTTTAAGGCGCTTTTTGAGTCAGTTTCTTTGTTGGCATTGAAAATTGCAACAGTACCTTGAGGTAGTTAGGCTGCGCCCGCTCTCAGTGCTGCTGGACTGATCGCCAAAGTGCAACCGGCGGTGACGTCAGGCGCATGGTTGGATTTTACATGAATCGGTACCTGGTCGGACCAGTGGATTTTGGTCAATGCCAAAAAAGTACCGGATTCGCTACCCAGCCCTAGTTTTCAAAACTTTTATCAAGAAATCGAACAGGTATCAAAAATGGTGGAAAGTCACAGGTATTGGTAGCACAAGTAAAAATATCGGTATGCTGACAAC